>NW_026040041.1:1477500-1647500 GCF_023375975.1 Astyanax mexicanus
GTTCAATTAGCAGGGTAAGAGCACAGTTCTGCTCTAAATATTACAATGCACACAACATTATGGGAGACATACCAGAGTTCAAAAGAGGACAAATTGTTGGTGAACGTCTTTTAATTTCACAGTCTGATCTGGATATTTTAGTATTGACTGAATCCTGGCTTAAGCAAACTGTCAAAGACTCTGAAGTAACAGATTACCATCTCTACAGAGCAGACAGGAAAGCAAGGGGTGGGGGTGTGGCTAGTTAAAAAAAATTAAATACACTACCCATGGAAGCCTGTTTTGAACTGTTAGCTCTGCAAGTGTGTGTTTAGGACGCAATAGCAGTTTTGTGGTTGCTGGTGTTTATAGACCTCCTTCTGCTCCCTCTCATTCTATAGATGAGTTAGCTGGGCTTTTATCACTATACACTGATTCAGAAATTCAAGGATTCAAGGATTCAAGGAGATTTTATTGTCATTCGCATCTTATGTGGTACATGAGGTGGAACGAAATTGTGATCTCACGATCCAGTTTACACCCAGGAGCTGTTATTAAATAGATATATAGATAAAAGTACAATAAAGGAATACAATAAAAATAGAATATACAAAATAGTTAAAGATAAATACCCCAAATGAAATAAATAGAAAGAGTAGACAGGTTGCAACAACAAGTCCAGAGTGCAAATGTGCTATAGCAGCATGAAATGAATTAGAGCAGTAGAAAATAAAGTGTCTCAGTGCGGGTAAAGTGACCGTGTTTGTACAGTAATTGTCCTTGTGTGTCAGTGCAGTGTGTTGTTAATGCTGATCCTAGGTGATTTTAATCTGAACTGGTTAACTAATGCATCCCATCATCTAAGAGAAGTGTGTGGTAATCTGTCGCTTAAACAATTAATTACTGAGCCAACACAACCAAACTTGCATGACCCACCAAGTTAACCTTAATAGATTTAATTTCATCAAATAGATCTGACAGAATTACCACTACAGGTGTATTTGACCCTGGTATAAGTGACCACTGTCCTATCGGATGCATTAGGGACTCCAGCATAAAGAAGTCTGGCTCTCGGATAATGATTAGAAGAGATCTTTAACATTTTAATGATCAAGCTTTTTTAAATGATCTAGTGCTCAGCAACATTCACTATACCTCAGGAATCCTGGATGTTGACTTGGCACTAGATCATTTTACCCAAACATTTCTAGCAGTGGTAAAAAAGCATGCCCCCTATAAAAGCATGAGAATACGTGATAGATCTAACCCCTGGATGACTAATGAAATATCTTCCTTGCTAAATGCTAGGATCAAAGAATGGACCTCTGTTAGAAAAGTGGTGATAGAGATCCATGGCTTATTTTTAGGCAGTTAAGGAATAAATGTACCTCTCACACTAGAAAGGCTAAAGCAGAATACTATATGGATCAATTCTCAAAATCTGCTTCAAACCCTGTCAAATTTTGGAAAGTTGTTAATTCACTTAAAAACAAATCAGAGCTTACTCCCACCCAGATTTTAGTACATAATCACCAGATTTCTGACCAAAGAGAGCTTTGCCAAACATTTAATAATCATTTTGTAGCAGCTGAACATGTATTTGATAAAATGAATACAGTAATACCAAACAATGAAACACATACGCCACCTGCTGTAAGCCATGGTCTCTTTACCATCCACCCTTTCCCTCATCATATAGTAGCTAAAGCCCTCAGCACTATTAACACAAAAAAAGCACAGGAGAGGACAGACTAGACCCTTCCTTCTGAAGATTGCATCTCCAGTCACTTTAAAACAGATCACATATATTTTTAATCTCTCCATTTTATCAAGCAGAATTCCCAGGATCTGGAAAACAGCCGAAGTAATTCCACTCCACAAAGGAGGTGACGTTGTAGATCTCAACAACTTTAGACCAATCTCTAAACTGTCATGCCTAGCTAAAATTTTAGAATCCTTAGTGATTGACCAACTCAAGACATTTCTCAGTGTAAACTCAATCCTATCAGAACATCAATCTGGGTTTAGAGAGAGGCACAGCACAATTACTGCTACTACTCTGATCCTTGATTATCTTTTAACCTCCATTGATCGAAAGAAACACTGTGCAGCCATTTTCATTGATCTCTCTAAAGCTTTTGATACAGCTGATCATTCTCTACTTTTAAAAAGTCTACAAACACCGGCTTCGACCACAATGCTCTAGAATGGTTTAGAAATGACTTATCTCATAGAAAGCAGTGTGTGGTCCTGGGATAATGTAGATCAGAACTGCTACCCATCTCTAAAGGTGTCCCACAAGGATCAATCCTTGGCCCAGTATTATTTTATATATACAATAATGATATTTTCAACTTCATTGTTGACTGTAAAATACATTTATATGCTGATGACACAATTTTATATTGCTCAGCTCAGCTGATCACATTAGTGCGGCAGTAGATAAACTGCAGCACACTTTTAATGCCGTACAGGCTGCCTTTTATAACCATAAACTTGTTTTAAATGCTGAGAAAACCAAGTACATGGTGTTTTCCAGATCCTTTAACATTGATTTTAATACTCTTAAAATTACAAATTTGAAGGTTTCTAATGTGGAAAGAGTTAATGAATATAAGTACCTTGGCATATGTCTAGATGACAAACTTAATTTAAGCACCATATTAACAAGCTTTCAGGTAAGCTAAGGCAAAAACTTGATTCTGTGATTCTGTGAATCATGCAGCACTAAGATTCATTACTGGTGACCCGTATAGCGCACATCACTGTTCACTCTATGAAAAAGTGGATGGTCTTCTTTTGCTGTGCGTCGGGAAACACATTTATTTATTTTCATTTTTAAGCACTTTTAAGCACATGCTTTTAGCTACAGAGCAGCAGCAGCGAGTTGGAATTCACTACAGGAAACTCTAAAGCTCTAAAGCTCACTGGAGTCACTAAATCATTTTAAACTCCTCGACTCTAAACACCTTCAGACAGCCTGACACTGTTTTAGCTCATTTTAGTTTTTTTTTAGTTTTTTGTTATGATCTTTTTTATGATCTTTGGTATCTTTATTTTATTTTTTCATTATTTAGTTCATTTTTTAGTTTTTAATGTTTGTTGTAGCTGTTTTTTTCACATTCCTTTAAATTATTTTTCTTTTATTGACTTTAGGTATTATTTAGATATTATTTTACTTTTTTATATGTGTAATTTATTCATCTGTAGTTCAATTTTTATTCATTCTATTACCTTTCTTGTTCCTTTGATTTTATGAGTCTTACTCTTAAATTATTATTGTTTTATATCTTAACATTATTATGTTTCTTTTTAAAATGCTGTTTTTAAATGTTTTAGGACTTATCTTATTCTGTTTACATTTGTTGTTGTTGTTGTTGTCAATCCCTTCTATGTAATTGCTCAGCTACATTGTAAACGAGGGCCACCCTCAATGTACTCCGAGTTTAAATAAAGGTTGATTGATTGATTGATTGCTGGCACATCTGTGACCAAGACGGCAAGTCTTTGTGATGTATCAAGAGCCAAGGTATCCAGGGTAATGTCAGCACACCACCAAGAAGCACAAACCACATCCAACAGGATTAACTGTGGACGCTGCAAGAGGAAGCTGTCTGGAAGGGATGTTCGGGTGCTAACCCAGATTGTATCCAAAAAACATAAAACCACGGCTGATCAAATTAAGCAGAATTCAATGTGCACCTCAACTCTCCTGTTTCCACCAGAACTGTCCGTCACCACAATCAATTATTGTGCTCTAAAATCAGGTGTTTCAGTTTCATTCTCCAACCCCTGTATATATGTATATATATATATATATATACATATATATATATATATATGTATATATATATATACAATAAATATGTATTAAGTTTTACCTGTTGCTGTTCTGCTGCATTTGTGGAATACACACACACACACATCACATCACACACATCACATCACACACAGGTGATTACATTAGTGTTAATATTGTAATGGTTTGGGTCATTGTATCACTGTTTTCCGGCTGAATCCAGATCGTATGTGTGTTTTATTGATTAGGTGAGTTTTTACACTCCTAGTGTGTGAATTTAACTGTTTAACTCGTCTGTTGTACTTTTCTCTCCTTCTCTCTGCAGGCTGGTGTGGTGCAGTATTACAGGAGACGGCTGTGCTGCTCTGGTTTCAGCTCTGAAATTAAACCCCTCCCACCTGAGAGAACTGAATCTGAACTACAATAATCCAGGAGATTCAGGAGTGAAGCTGCTCTCTGATCTACTGAAGGATCCTCACTTTAAACTGGAGAATCTACAGTGAGTAATGTTATTTTAGGTGTTTGTGCTGCATATAGGAATGAGTGGTAATGAAGTAAATATTGAATTGATTAGACTAATAGAACACTATTCAGAATTCACTAATGAATCTAGCTTTGTGTTTGATCTAATAATAGCAGTATAGTGGAGTTATTAGTGAGTCAGTGGTGAGGCGGTGCTGGTAATTCACCATAGCTTGTATCTGAGAGTCAGGTGGTCTGTATCACAGCGTGATCAGGAACTCCCGGGTTTAAAGGAAGGAGGAGTTTTAGTGGTGTTTAAGGGCAGCCGATTGTTGAAACAGTGCAGCAGTGAAAACAGACCTGTGTGTAACAGAGTGGTTTATGGTAATTTACTGTTACTGGGAATGTTGTATCAGCTTCAGTCAGACCAGTTTAACTTTTAAACACAGGATGAAGTTCACAGGCTTCACTTCTCAGTCCAGTGAGAATATCTTACTCTCTACAGCTCATTATTGAAGACAGTCTAAATACAGACAGACCTTTATCTTTAATAACCAATTATATCAGTTTATTATAGTTCTGATTAGAGCTGAGTGATACGATTATATACTTCATTTGATGATAGAAAAACATCTATCGTTTAGTATTGAGCTCCATCGTCTATATCAAAATACAACAGCCCTGGAAAAGTGAGCAAACCAAAGTTTCCAACGTCAACCTCTCTCCGCTCTCTCTCTCTACCCTGTCTCTCTCTCCAGCCTATCTCTCTCTCACCTGTCTCTCTCCCCCTGTCTCTCTCTTCTCTCTCTTTCTCAGTGTGTGGTTAAAAATAACTGAATTTATAGAAAATGTTCTATATCATAATCTGTGTCGTTACTGGGATATGAAGTTTCCTGTATCAAGATATGAATTCTTGGTCATATCACACAGCCCTAGATCTAATCACACACTTAATTCACCATAGAAAAAGAATATTATATCTGTTATTGAATTTCTTCTATTTTACTAAACAACACAATAACCCAAAGTGCCCGTGAGGTGAGGAGTGTGTGGTAGGTAAGGAGTGTGTGGTAGGTAAAGAGTGTGTGGTAGGTAAGGAGTGTGTGATAGGTAAGGACTGTGTGAGGTCAGGAGTGTGTGGTAGGTAAGGAGTGTGTGGTAGGTAAGGAGTGTGTGGGAGGTAAGGAGCAGTGTTGGGAAGTAACGGATTACATGTAACGGGTTACGTAATCAGATTATGAATAACTGTAATCCATTACAGTTACTGCTTCAGTAAGTGGTAACCAGATTACCGTTACTCTGCTAAAATAAATGGATTACATTGCGGTACTTTCCTATTTTTGCTCTTCCAATACAATACTGACAATCACATTCACATAAATCACAACATCAGAATAGTCTGGGCCCTATCATACACCCCGTGCAAGGCGTGTAGCGTGGCGCGTTGCCATCGTACACTCTGTCAACAGTCTATTTTTACGCCTTGCGCACGAGTCCTTAAAATAGCAATGGATTTCTGAAATATATTAACGCTGATGGGCGTGGTGGTCTGGAAATGACGTGTGTTCAGGTAAGTTTCTGGTGTGTTTCTATCTTGGCGGCGGAAAAACGTGTTGCATTGGGATTGATCCTGTGAGAGGACGTCTAAATTCACCTGTCACTGGCGCACCCAGAACTGAATCACGATCACCCTGCGCTCTGCGCTCCAAAATACCCCATACCATCACTTCCTCACCACAGTAAAAAAAAAAACTTACCCAGAGCCTTCAGCAATCAACTATAAAAATAAAATATACTTAAAAATCTGCATGACAGTTATAGGGAGTTATATTTATGTTCAGTACACAGACTTAATAACTGTAACTTAATTTCAGCAGACAGGGATTCTGCTGTTTGAGAATTTTAACAGATGCTTATTCTCACTCCAATGCTGGAGTTTTAGAAATAAAAAATAAACATAATGGACAAATCGAATAAACATATATTTTTTAAATCACTTCACTATTATTTAACTAAAAATTCACTTTTATTATTATAATTTTTTATATATCTGAAAAATAAAGCACATTGTCACCCTAGCCTCTGGGGCTGTCCGTAAATTATATAAAACTTAAAACTTTTAAAATACACAGAAATATAAAGCTATATGTAAGCGTTCGTTTCTTATCACCAGGACAAATTTATTAAAATATTAAATATATTAATTCATTAACGAAAATCTGGTCCAGTGCTCAAAAAAGACCGCAGGTGCGCGTAGCGGATTTGGCAGCGCGCGCGGCGCGGGATTACCTCTGTTTTCTTAAAAAAGTCTTTTAATAAATAAGGTCGTATCAAGTGTAGTAAAATTCATGGTATAAACTCACTATATTTACGGATAATTAATCAAAAGAAATCAGGCAAAATGCGCCTCTCTCTCTTTCTCTCTCTCTCTCTCTCTCTCTCTCTTTCTCTCTCTCTCTTTCTCTCTCTCTTTCTCTCTCTCTTTCGCAGCGTGGAGCTGAATTCAGCGCGAGGCTACAGATAATATAAAACTCAGTTTAATTAAATAAATTAAGATGAGTGAGGACCTGTAAAGTTAATCAAATATTGTCAAATATAAAGGATAGGTTGAGGTTTTGATGAGCTGTTTCAATTATTTAAAACTGAAACTAACTGAAACTGAAACTTTTATTAATTTAAAATAAAATGTTTTTATTATTCTTCAGAAAGCCTGTGATTGTTTTAAATTAGTTTTTAATACATTTATATTTTATATTATGTATTTTTAATTGATTTTAATTATTTTATTGATCAAATTATATATATATATATATATATATATATATATATATTTATATTTTTCCCCATGATTCCTATGTTCTTCGTTTATTCATATAGATTTTATAATTTTTTATCATTCTTATCATTTTACTTTACATTCATTACTATTAATTTTTTCTTCATAAGATATAAATTCTTTATTTTTTACGTATCAATTTTTATGATCTTTTAAAAATGTCCTATTTTTTCTTTTTTAGGTATATATTTTAATTGTCTATAGTAAATGTCAGTTTTTATTTCTAATTTTTTAAAAATATGTTTGATCCCTTTTAAACTGTAAATGCTCAGTGGCATTGTAAATGAGGGTCCCTCTCCAGTGTAAATGATGGTTAATTGCTTGATTAATATTCAATGATGCAAACCCAGTTTTTACATAAACAATAAACAGAATAAAGAATAAAATAACATTACTCTTCCCTTATTTGAACAGCGTGAGGCGCAGTCAGTTTATGCCTCTTAAAATAGGAATGAACAGAAGACAGAGCGCAGCTGCCTCTTAAAGGGGATGGATACAGACACACTGATTGGTTTATTTCATGTTATGCCCAAAACTGTGTGACCCACCCAAGATGGCGGCGCGTTAACACGCAGCGGCCGCTCCGGGTCCGTTAAATGGTGCTTTTGTGTTACTATTTGTCGTTTTTTCCGTTTATTTCCTGCAAATATGTGCATCGGAACACCCGTGCACATGTTCTACCACCGCCAGACCCTGCTACAGTGGAGAAATCAGCCAGAAAACACGCTACCGGACGAGGTTCTGCAGACGCTACTTGAGCTTAGCCTGCTAAGAGACCCAGGCCGCCAGCCCGCGGTGTTTCCTGACGCCGGAGCCCAGCAAAAGTGCCATCGCAAGCGGTGCGAGCGTAAGCGTAAGTGCGGAAAGAGAGCCGGGATCCGCGCGAGGCTAAAGGCTAGTCCTAGCCGGCCGGCTATACCATCGCTCTTTCTGGCAAACGTCTGTTCCCTTGACAATAAACTGGACTACATCCGACTCCAGCGAACAACCCAGCGTGAGTTCAGAGACTGCTGTGCTTTGGTTTTTGTGGAATCGTGGCTGAACGACAACATTCCGGACAGCGCCATTCAGCTAGCCGGGCTAACCGCGTTGAGAGCGGATAGGAGCACGGCTCTATCCGGGAAGACCCGCGGTGGAGGCGTGTGTGTTTACATCAACACGGAATGGTGTAACAACGCTGTGACTGTCGCCAAACACTGCTCTCCGCTGGTGGAGTTCCTGATAGTCAAGTGCAGACCTTTTTATTTAGTACGGGAGTTCTCCGCCATGCTAATAGCTGCTGTCTACATCCCACCCAGCGCTAGCATTGGTGCTGGGGGGGGCGCTTTTGGAAGGCCAGGATGTAGGACGCGTCTCCCTATCGCTCCTGAGGTAGTGGCCGAATTTATATATTTAAACGTATGCAATTGCTTTTTTCTTGTTCGGCTAGAAATCTAAAGAGTTACTGAAACAACCTAGACTCAGTTTGGGCAGTTTTTACCAATAATGGCGTCTACTCGACCCAAAACGGAATCGGCAAGAGCAGGCCGCAACAAGCCAGCAGCCTCTCCTGATACACCCCCACTAGCGGACGCGGCGGCTAAAGAGGTACCAACGGCAACACTGACGGCGGAGCTGTTACACGCTATGGTGGATACTCTTAAGTCCGATATATTCAACAAAATGGACTCTGTATCCACCAGTCTCAAGGCGGAGATGTCTTCAGTAAAGCAGGAGTTCAAAAAGTCCATTGAGAACATCCAGAATATGATCGCTACACACGGGGAGACCCTATCGGAGCTAGAACGTAGCGCTACGGATCACAGCACTCGCATTAGCGTACTTGAGGCGAGCGTTCACACTTTAAATGCTAAGGTGGCTTACCTGGATAACAAATGCGAAGACTTGGAAAGCAGAATGCGGAGAAATAATATTCGTCTCCTGGGTGTACCGGAGGGGGTGGAGGGACCAAGACCGACGGAATTTGTGGCGGAGTTGCTTCAGGGGTTGCTCGGTCTGGAGGAGAAACCATTGCTAGATCGAGCCCATCGCACTCTGCGGAGTCGGCCTCAGGATGGAGAACCTCCACGACCGTTCGTTATTCGGGTGCACTTCTTCCATGTCCGCAATAATATCTTGAAGAAATCAGGAAATGCAGCTCCCCTTCTTTACAAAGGGCGGAAAGTTTCGATCTTTGCAGATTACACCGCGGCTGTGGCTAAGAAACGGGCCAGCTTTGGAGGCGTGAAGCGCCAGCTGCATGCGTGCCCGGGCGTGAGGTTCGGCCTTATTTATCCTGCGGTTTTGAGACTGACCATGCCGGACGGCTCCACGTACAGATTCGAGGATGCGTCTTCTGCGGCCGAATTTATTAAGAAAAGTGTGAAGTCAGCTGTTGAACCGCGAGATGCTGTGTGAATTGGGATGGGAGACTCTGTGTACGGTTTAGTCTCCAAGCTGATTTGTGGGTGAACTTTGACACACGGACTATAGAAAAAATTATTTTCCCACTTGTTATCCCAGTCTGGGTTGGTGAGTATGGCTCCTTGCCATAGTAAATAAATAAGCGTGTATAGTTCTTTTTCCATCTTTCTTAATTTGGACGCTGTTGTTTACCAATTTTTGTGTGGAGGTACTGGATTCAGGTTAAACACCCACCCCCTTTTAATGGCAGTGACAACTCAATTGGTTGGGTTTTATTATTGGCTTTATCCTGCTTTGTAAGGAGACACTGTCCATATATGGCCTTTATTGTCATGATTTATTATTTCTATTGCCAAGGTGTGGGTGCTTATACAATTGCAGTGTCCTTAGTTAACCCATGTAACAGACTTTTCTTCTTCTAGTAATGACTGTAATAGTCTTTAGATTTAACTGTGGTCAGACCTTTGCATATCTGGTTTACTCAGGATCAGTGGCCACAGCCTCAGGTAGCATAAAGCAAGAACTGTCATGTCTTGCTTCAGTATTTTTCTTCATATTGGGTTTGTTTGGTGTCTCAATTGGGGGACACCTGGCTAGGGGTGGGTTTGGGGAAAGGGGGTTCTGTTTTCTTATCTGTTCTCAAGTTTAGTGTGTTTTTTGATGCTGGTTATAGTTTTTTCATTTGTGTGGGTCAACGCCATCTATGTGATACATTTCTACTGTGCCTTGTTCCTTATATATTACTAGTTTCTTAACACATGGCTCAGCCTAGAGTAGCACACCCAGTCAGAGGTAATGGGTTCAACTTTCTCACATGGAATTGCAGGGGGATTAACAACCCAGTTAAACGTAACAAAGTGCTTCACCACCTTCACCAATTGAATGCCCATGTTGCTTGCCTCCAAGAGACACATCTCAAGCTGTCACAACATCTATGTTTAAGAGCTAAATGGGTAGGGCAGGTTTTTCATTCCTCATTTAACAGCAAGGCCAGAGGGGTGGCTATCTTGCTTCATAAATCAGTACCTTTTACATGTTCTGATATGATTGCTGACCCCAACGGAAGATTTGTGATTGTTAGTGGAAAATTGTCAACTATAAAGGTTTTACTTGTTAATATTTATGCACCAAATTGGGATAACAGGGATTTTTTCAAGTCAGTTTTTTCCAAGTTGCCAGATCTGACTTCTCACAGGTTAATACTAGGCGGAGATTTTAATTGTTGGCTGGATCCACTCTTAGATCGATCCTCTTCTAAGCTCACCTCTACTTCACCTTCAGCTAAGGTTATCCAAACCTTCATGACTGAATTTGCTATCTCTGATCCCTGGAGAAGAGCTCATCCATCTGGGAAGGCATATTCTTTTTTTTCATCAGTCCACCACACATATACGCGTATAGATTATTTTTTAGTAGATGACCGACTACTCCACTCAATATATTCATGCTCATACAACCCGATTGTTATATCAGATCATGCTCCAGTTACTATGGAAGTGGCCTTTTATAAAATTGAAAAGCCTCGATTTACATGGCGATTAAATACACAGTTGCTCAGTAAGGAAAGTTTTGTTGCCTTTGTTTCAGATCAAATTGACTTCTTAAGTGTCAATAGGACTCCAAACATTTCTGCTTCTACCCTCTGGGAAAGTTTAAAAGCATATATAAGAGGTGAAATTATTTCATATAATGCATACATTAATAAACTCAAAAAGGCTAGATTATCTGAGTTAACACAGTGTATATCCCAGTTAGATGAAATATACGCTTGCACACCCTCTCCAGAAATGTATAAACAGCGCCTCATTTTACAAGCAGAATTCGATACGATACTGACAGACCAAATTACTGAATTATTGGTTCAATCGAGAAGCTCATACTATGAACAAGGAGAAAAAACTGGGAAATTATTAGCCCATAAATTGCGCCAACGGACGGTGTTGCAACAGATCATTAAAATTCGCACACAGTCTGGGACGACGACAAACCCTAAAGAGATCAATAATCAATTTAAAAGGTTTTACCAGTCTTTATATACTTCAGAATGCAAGGTAGATGAATCAGAGATGGATGATTTTTTCCACTCTCTTGATGTGCCATTGGTTAATCAAGATATGGCTGAAATATTAGAGCAACCAATCACTATGGAAGAAATATCTAAGGCCGTGAACTCCCTTCAATCCGGGAAAAGCCCAGGGCCTGATGGGTATGGGGTCGAATTTTATAAAAAAATGTTTCCTAAATTAGCCCCTATCTTACTTGAAATGTACAACGAAGCCTTTGAAAAGGGTACTCTCCCACAGACTCTTACCCAGGCAACTATCTGTCTAATTCTCAAAAAAAACAAAGACCCCTTGGATTGTGCATCATACCGCCCAATTAGCTTGTTAAATGTGGACTATAAAATTTTAGCAAAAATTTTGGCATTACGTCTGGAAACAGTACTCCCCTCAATTATATCACCTGACCAAACGGGATTCATTAAAAACAGACATTCATTCTTTAATCTTCGCAGACTATTTAATATTGTGTATAATCCATCGGCTGCCAGCACTTCTGAGGCCATCCTGTCCCTAGATGCTGAGAAAGCGTTTGATCGGGTTGAGTGGGAATATTTATTTTATACTTTACACAAATTTGGCTTTGGCTCTAAATTTATTACTTGGATACAAATTTTGTATTCATCTCCTGTAGCATCTGTTCGAACCAACAGTACCCAATCAAGTTATTTTTCCTTACAGCGATCAACACGCCAGGGTTGTCCGATAAGTCCTTTATTATTTACGCTTGCTATAGAACCACTGGCCATAGCACTTCGATCCAACCCCTCCGTTAAAGGTATACTTAGATACGGATATGAACATAAACTGTCTCTGTTTGCAGATGATCTTCTTTTATTTCTGTCCAATCTCTCTATTTCTATTCCGGTGGCTCTTTCCATCTTTAAATCCTTTGGCCATATGTCTGGATATAAATTAAACTTTAGTAAGAGTGAATTGATGCCACTTAATGTGGCGGTAAATGATCCACTTTTATGTGACCTACCCTTTAAAATAGCAAATAAGAGCTTTGTCTACCTTGGTGTGCAAGTTACCAGTAGAATTGAAGATTTATTTCAGGCTAACTTTGCTCCTCTTCTAGCTCGGGTTGCAAATGATCTGGAGCGGTGGAGCCTGCTACAGCTCTCTTTGGTGGGCAGAGTTAACTCTATTAAAATGAACATTCTCCCTAAATTCCTTTACTTTTTTCAATGCCTCCCTATTGTTCTCCCTAATAGCTTTTTTAGGAAAATTGATGGATTAGTTTTGTCCTTCATATGGGATAAAAAAACTCCTAGGATACGTAAACAACTCTTGCAGAGACCAAAATTAGATGGAGGCCTAGCTCTACCAGACTTCAGAGCCTACTACTGGGCTGCTCATCTTAGGATCATTCAATATTGGTTGCAGGCTGACCAGACATCTCCATCCCCAATTTGGTTGGAGATGGAAGCAATCTCATCAAGGCCGGCATCCTTATCTGCCCTTGCCCATTCCTCTATTACTGGTCCAAATTTTTCTCTCACAAAAAATATATGTGTTAAAACAACACTTAAAATCTGGAACCAGTTCAGACGACATTTTGGTTTTCAGACAATTTCATTTTGCGCTCCAGTGGCTTTTAACCCAGCTTTCCCTCCCTCTATTGATGATAATACTTTTGGAGTATGGTCTAATTTGGGTATTAAGCAACTTAAAGATCTCTATACCGACAATATTTTTTCTTCATTTGAACAATTGTCTGTAACATATGGGCTACCTAGACATAACTTCTTTAGGTTTTTACAGATCCGAAGCTATATACGTAGCATATCTTCTCAATTTCCCTCTCTGCCTGGTGAAACACCATTCGACACTTTTTTAACCCCTCTTGCTACACTACAGGGATCTTTAGCAATCATTTATAAACAAATTGGTGCAGTACAAAATAGTCCATTAAACACAATTAAATCTTTGTGGGAAGAAGAGTTGGGGATCGAAATAACTGATGAATTATGGGAGAAAATACTTAGAAGGGTTCATACTTCCTCCATTTGTGCACGTCATGGCCTTTCTCAGTTTAAACTTATTCACAGGGCTTATTGGACCAAAGAAAGATTATCTAAAATCTATGAGAACATAAATCCTAACTGTGAACGATGTGGCCAATCTCCTGCTAATCATGTGCACATGTTTTGGAGCTGCCCGGCTCTTACAGATTTTTGGACAGAAATATTTAGTACACTAACAGTGGTAACTGATACATTGATTAATCCAGACCCTGTTATTGCATTATTTGGGGTCCCACCATCCATTCTACAGTTGACTAAATCAAACAAAGATCTGATTGCCTTCACCACTTTGTTGGCAAGAAGATTGATCTTGCTTAGATGGAAGTCCTCTGTACCCCCCTCTCATACTCTCTGGATTGAAACAGTCTTAAAGTGTGCAGGATTAGAGAAAATCAATCATACACTTAAAGGGTCTACACGAAAATTTTGGACAATTTGGGGCACTTTTTTCTCTTATGTAAAACAACTGAGTCTACCTGCAACTCCAGAATGAGAACTGTTCTTTTTATTTTTATAGAAACATGATAATAATTATAAAATAATGTTGATGACTGGATGCATGATTGGATGATAAGGTTAATGGATGCAGAAGATATTTGGCACTTGCTTGTTAAGGAATTGTTCTTAAGTTGATCCACCCTCCCCCTTTTATTTATTTTTATTTATTTTTTATTTTTTTATTTTTTTTTCTTCTTTCTTTTCATTTTTCACCCTTGTTTTAGATTTGTTAACTTTTGTAATTCTTTATACTTTGGCCTATTGCTATTAATATTAGTTTATCACTAATTCTTGATGTATAGTTGTGCATTTGTACTGTGCAAGTTATGAATATATCTATGTTGTAAATGCCAAGTACTTTAAAAAACTCAATAAACAAAGCTTTAAAAAAAAAAAAATGTAAGGAGTAGAAAGTTCAGATAATTGTGTGAAAATGTAAGAAGTAGAAGTAAAAAGTTGTCTGAAAAAGAATTACTCCAGTAAAGTACAGACAAGTAAGGTAAAAAAAAAAAAAAAAAAAAGCATTGGTGCTAATGCTAAAGAGGCTCTGTGTGAACTTTATCGGTCTATCAGCGATCTGCAGAACAAACACCCAGACGGACTGTTCATTATCGCCGGAGATTTCAACCACGCAAATCTCAAGTCAGTGCTCCCTAAATTCCATCAACATGTGAACTTTGCAACGAGAGGAGCGAGCGCGCTGGATCTTGTTTACACAAACATCCCCAGCACGTACCGGGCGGAGCCCCGCCCCCACCTCGCTTTCTCGGACCACATGTGTGTTTGGCTGACTCCAACATACACACCACTCATCAGACGCTCCAGACCAGTTCAGAAGCAGGTGAAAACCTGGCCGGCAGGCTCCATCTCTGCCTTTCAGGACTGTTTTGAGTGCACTGCATGGGACATGTTCAGGGAGGCTCCTACTGAAGGCAATTCTGTTGATCTGGAGGAGTATGCAGCATCAGTCACTGGCTACATCAGCAAGTGTATTGATGATGTCACTGTCTCCAAGACCCTCACTACATGCCCAAACCAGAAGCCTTGGATGACTGCTGAGGTACGTGCGCTGCTGAGGACCCGCGACTCCGCCTTCAGAGCGGGTGACAAGGTGGCCCTGAGGAAAGCGAGAGCCGACCTGTCAAGAGCCATCAGAGAGGCAAAGCGCGCACACGCCCAGAGAATCCACAGCCACTTCAAGGACACGGGTGACGCGTGGCGTATGTGGCAGGGCATCCAGGCAATCACCAACTACAGGACAACTTTTATGCACGGTTTGAGGCACAAAACCACACGATGGTGAGAAAGACCATGCCCAAGCCAGACGAGCAGGTGTTGTGCCTGACTGCAGTGGATGTGAGGAACACTCTGCGCAGAGTCAACCCACGAAAAGCTGCAGGACCAGACAACATCCCCGGCAGAGTGCTCAGGGAGTGCGCAGACCAGCTGACAGATGTTCTCACGGACATCTTCAACATCTCCCTGTGCAGCGCCACTGTCCCAACGTGCCTCAAGTCCACCACCATCATTCCCGTGCCGAAGAAGTCCACAGTGTCCTGCCTCAATGACTACCGTCCCGTTGCACTTACACCCATCATCATGAAGTGCTTCGAGAGGCTAGTCATGAGGAACATCAAGACACGACTGCCCTCTTCACTGGACCCCCTGCAGTTTGCGTATCGTCCCAATCGCTCCACAGACGATGCCATCACCACCACCCTTCATCTCTCCCTCACCCACCTGGAGAAGAAGGACACTCACGTCAGAATGCTGTTTATAGACTTCAGTTCAGCATTCAACACCACCATCCCACAGAACCTCATCAGGAAGCTAAGCTCGCTCGGCCTCAACACCCCCCTCTGCAACTGGATCCTGGACTTTCTGACGGGGAGACCCCAGTCAGTCCGGTTCGGGGGCAGCACCTCCAGCACCATCACACTGAACACTGGGGCCCCCCAGGGCAGTGTCCTGAGTCCTCTGCTGTTCACCCTGCTGACTCATGACTGTGCTGCAAAACACAGTTCTAACAGCTTTATCAAGTTCGCCGATGATACAACCGTGCTGGGTCTCATCACCAAAGGCGACGAGTCAGCATACAGAGAGGAGGTGCAGCGGCTGACAGACTGATGTACAGTCAACAACCTTCACCTGAATGTGGACAAGACAAAGGAAATGGTTGTTGACTTCAGGAGAGCACAACACACCCACTCTCCACTCAACATCGGCGGGTCCTCTGTGGAGATTGTTAAGAGCACCAAGTTCCTTGGTGTCCACTTAGCAGATAACCTCACCTGGACCCTGAACACCAGCTCTACAGCCAAGAAAGCCCAGCAGCGTCTCTACTTCCTCCGGAAGCTGAGAAAGGCCCGTCTCCCTCCACCCATCCTCACACTCTTCTATAGAGGGACCATTGAGAGCATCCTGAGCAGCTGCATCACTGCCTGGTTTGGGACCTGCACTGTCTCTGACCGCAAGACCCTCCAGCGTATTGTGAGGACAGCTGAGAGGATCATCGGCGTCTCTCTCCCCTCCATCACCGACATTTTACACCACCCGCAGCATCCGCAAAGCAACCAGCATTGTGAATGACCCCACTCATCCCTCACACGAACTGTTCTCCCTCCTGCCCTCGGGAAGTCCAGCACAACCAGATTCTGCAACAGCTTCTACCCCCAAGCCATCAGACTCCTCAACTGCAGAGACTGAACTGATGGTTTTTCTGTACATGCACACACACTCTTACCCCACTTACCCCAGAAAACGGAAAGCAGTAAAAACCCTACTACCTCACTGGACTCTATTGCACACTGTGTAATAGAGGTAATTACTACCTCACTGGTCTTTTTTGCACACTTTTTGCACACTGCATAATTTGCACACTGTCTTGTTATTTATTATTCTTTGTCTGTATTGTGTTGTATTGTCTGTCTGCACTTTTGTACTGTTGCACTATTGTTCTGTCTACACTGTGTTTATGTGCACCATGGTCCCTGGAGGAACGTTGTTTCATTTCACTGTGTACTCTGTATATAGCTGAAATGACAATAAAAACCACTTTGACTTTGACTTTGATATATATATATATATATATATATATATATATAATAAATATATATAATAAATATATAAATATATAATATATATATATATAAATATATATAATAAATATTTATAAATATGTATTAATATGTATTAATATGTATGTTTTACCTGTTGCTGTTCTGCTGCATCTGTGGAATACACACACACACACATACACACTCTCTCACACACACAACCACATCACATCACACACAGGGGATTACATTAATATTAATATTGTATTGATTTGGGTCATTGTATCACTGTTTTATTGCTGAATCCAGATCTTATGTGTGTTTTATTGATTAGGTGAGTTTTTACACTCCTAGTGTGTGAATTGTACTGTGTAACTCGTCTGTTGTACTTTTCTCTCCTTCTCTCTGCAGGCTGATGAACTGCAGTATTACAGGAGAAGGCTGTGCTGCTCTGGTTTCAGCTCTGAAATTAAACCCCTCCCACCTGAGAGAACTGAATCTGAACCACAATAATCCAGGAGACTCAGGAGTGAAGCTGCTCTCTGATCTACTGAAGGATCCTCACTGTAAACTGGAGAAACTACAGTGAGTGATGTTATTTTAGGTGTTTGTGCTGCACATAGGAATGAGTGCTAATGAAGTAAATATTGAATTGATTAGACTAATAGAACACTATTCAGAATTCACTAATGAATCTAGCTTTGTGTTTGATCTAATAATATCAGTATAGTGGAGTTATTAGTGAGTCAGTGGTGAGGCGGTGCTGGTAATTCACCATAGCTTGTATCTGAGAGTCAGGTGGTCTGTATCACAGCGTGATCAGGAACTCCCGGATTTAAAGGAAGGAGGAGTTTTAGTGGTGTTTAAGGGCAGCCGATTGTTGAAACAGTGCAGCAGTGAAAACAGACCTGTGTGTAACAGAGTGGTTTATGGTAATTTACTGTTACTGGGAATGTTGAATCAGCTTCAGTCAGACCAGTTTAACTTTTAAACACAGGATGAAGTTCACAGGCTTCACTTCTCAGTCCAGTGAGAATATCTTACTCTCTACAGCTCATTATTGAAGACACTCTAAATACAGACAGACCTTTATCTTTAATAACCAATTATATCAGTTTATTATAGCTCTGATTAGAGCTGAGTGATACGATTATATACTTCATTTGATGATAGAAAAACGTCTATCGTTTAGTATTGAGCTCCATCGTCTATATCAAAATACAACAGCCCTGGAAAAGTGAGGAAAGCAAAGTTTCCAACGTCAACCTCTCTCCGCTCTCTCTCTCTACCCTGTCTCTCTCTCTACCCTGTCTCTCTCTCCAGCCTATCTCTCTCTCACCAGTCTCTCTCCCCCTGTCTCTCTCTTCTCTCTCTTTCTCAGTGTGTGGTTAAAAATAACTGAATTTATAGAAAATGTTCTATATCATGATCTGTGTCATTACTGGGATATGAAGTTTCCTGTATCAAGATATGAATTCTTGGTCATATCACACAGCCCTAGATCTAATCACACACTTAATTCACCATAGAAAAAGAATATTATATCTGTTATTGAATTTCTTCTATTTTACTAAACAACACAATAACCCAAAGTGCCCGTGAGGTGAGGAGTGTGTGGTAGGTAAAGATTGTGTGGTAGGTAAGGAGTGTGTGATAGGTAAGGAGTGTGTGAGGTCAGGAGTGTGTGGTAGGTAAGGAGTGTGTGGTAGGTAAGGAGTGTGTGGTAGGTAAGGAGTGTGGTAGGTAAGGAGTGTGTGGGAGGTAAGGAGTGTGTGAGGTCAGGAGTGTGTGGTAGGTAAGGAGTGTGTGGTAGGTAAAGAGTGTGTGGTAGGTAAGGAGTGTGGTAGGTAAGGAGCAGTGTTGGGAAGTAGCGGGTTACATGTAACGGGTTACGTAATCAGATTATGAATAACTGTAATCCATTACAGTTACTGCTTCAGTAAGTGGTAACCAGATTACCGTTACTCTGCTAAAATAAATGGATTACATTGCGGTACTTTCCTATTTTTGCTCTTCCAATACAATACTGACAATCACATTCACATAAATCACAACATCAGAATAGTCTGGGCCCTATCATACACCCTGTGCAAGGCGTGTAATGTGGCGCGTTGCCATCGTACACTCTGTCAACAGTCTATTTTTACGCCTTGCGCACGAGTCCTTAAAATAGCAATGGATTTCTGAAATATATTAACGCTGATGGGCGTGGTGGTCTGGAAATGACTTGTGTTCAGGTAAATTTCTGGTGTGTTTCTATCTTGGCGGCGGAAAAACGTGTTGCATTGGGATTGATCCTGTGAGAGGACGTCTAAATTCACCTGTCACTGGCACACCCAGAACTGAATCACGATCACCCTGCGCTCTGCGCTCCAAAATACCCCATACCATCACTTCCTCACCACAGTAAAAAAAAAAACTTACCCAGAGCCTTCAGCAATCAACTATAAAAATAAAATATACTTAAAAATCTGCATGACAGTTATAGGGAGTTATATTTATGTTCAGTACACAGACTTAATAACTGTAACTTAATTTCAGCAGACAGGGATTCTGCTGTTTGAGAATTTTAACAGATGCTTATTCTCACTCCAATGCTGGAGTTTTAGAAATAAAAAATAAACATAATGGACAAATCGAATAAACATATTTTTTTTAAATCACTTCACTATTATTTAACTAAAAATTCACTTGTATTATTATAATTTTTTATATATCTGAAAAATAAAGCACATTGTCACCCTGGCCTCTGGGGCTGTCCGTCAATTAAATAAAACTTAAAACTTTTAAAATACACAGAAATATAAAGCTATATGTTAGCGTTCGTTTCTTATCACCAGGACAAATTTATTAAAATATTAAATATATTAATTCATTAACGAAAATCTGGTCCAGTGCTCAAAAAAGACCGCAGGCGCGCGTAGCGGATTTGGCAGCGCGCGCGGCGCGGGATTACCTCTGTTTTCTTAAAAAAGTCTTTTAATAAATAAGGTCGTATCAAGTGTAGTAAAATTCATGGTATAAACTCACTATATTTACGGATAATTAATCAAAAGAAATCAGGCAAAATGCGCCTCTCTCTCTTTCTCTCTCTCTTTCTCTCTCTCTCTTTCTCTCTCTCTCTCTTTCGCAGCGCGGAGCTGAATTCAGCGCAAGGTTACAAATAATATAAACTCAGTTTAGTTAAATAAATTAAGATGATTGAGGACCTGTAAAGTTAATCAAATATTGTCAAATATAAAGGATAGGTTGAGGTTTTGATGAGCTGTTTCAATTATTTAAAACTGAAACTAACTGAAACTGAAACTTTTATTAATTTAAAATAAAATGTTTTTATTATTCTTCAGAAAACCTGTGATTGTTTTAAATTAGTTTTTAATACATTTATATTTTATATTATGTATTTTTTAATTGATTTGGTCCCACTTTATAATAAGTGTCCCTAAGTACTATGTAGTTACATGGTAACAATCCATGTAACTACAGTGTAACTACTGATGAAGTACACATTGTTACAGATTAACTACAGAGGAACAGGTTATGTAATTACACATGTGTATTAAGGTTAATTTTGACTTGTGTAAGTACACATGTGTACCAGGGGGAGTGTACTTACACAAGTAATAGAGCACATGTACTTACACTTGTGTAACAATGTGTGTGTACTTACACATGTGTAATAGTGTGTGTGATAAGTTGAGTGTAAACTTATCCAACAGATATTGTCTGATATGTAATTAGGGCTGATTGAGTGTTTTGAAAACTAAAATAATTTTTTAGATTTGATCATGGGAAGAAAAGGATGTCAGCATATCATCCCCTCAGGGGGAAAGTACTCATTGATATCCAGCACATTACCTTACTTTGTTAGCTCACCTAAAGACTCCACTTATGTTCATTCAGAACAAAAACCTACAGGTTTCCATCTTATAAATC
The DNA here is from genome assembly GCF_023375975.1 of Astyanax mexicanus. Classification (NCBI taxonomy): domain Eukaryota; kingdom Metazoa; phylum Chordata; class Actinopteri; order Characiformes; family Acestrorhamphidae; genus Astyanax; species Astyanax mexicanus. Next base: position 1,498,560 of record NW_026040041.1, read on the forward strand.
AAATCATTAAACACTCCTTCTTTTAATATGTAATGTAATGTTTAACTATACTTAAAATGTAATATAATTAAAATGTTTCTAACCTTTATCTAGTTTTAATGGTATGATTATGTTGCCATCACATTATCAGGGATCAACCCCTCTATAACCTTGCAGATCTATAACAGCAAGTTTCAGCAAACTGAATTGTAAAGATAAAACTCCTAAATATCCTATTTATTACACTATCCCAAAAGCAGTACTCTGATTAACAACCTGTAATTTACCAGTACTTACATAATAACTACACAGGAACATTTTAAAGTGTAACATTAAAATGCTATATAATAAATATTTTTAACTTTGGTACATGTATATCATATTTAACAACAATGTACTTGCACAGTACTTACATAATAACTACACAGGAACATTTTAAAGTGTAACATTAAAATGCTATATAATAAATATTTTTAACTTTGGTACATGTATATCATATTTAACAGCAATGTACATACACAGTACTTACACAATAACTACACAGGAACATTTTAAATTGTAACATTAAAATCCTATATAATAAATATGTTTAACTTTGGTACACATATTTCATATGTAACAACAATGTACTTACACAGTACTTACACAATAACTACACAGGAACTGTCCACTTATTTTAAAGTGTAACATTTAATGTACTTACTGTGGGATATATATGTTTAACTTTGGTACACATATATCATATGTAACAGCAATGTACTTACACAGTACTTACACAATAACTACACAGGAACTGTCCACTTATTTTAAAGTGTAACATTTAATGTACTTACTGTGGGATAAATATGTTTAACTTTGGTACATGTATATCATATGTAACAGCAATGTACTTACACAGTGCTTACACAATAACTACACAGGAACATTTTAAATTGTAACATTAAAATCCTATATAATAAATATGTTTAACTTTGGTACACATATTTCATATGTAACAACAATGTACTTACACAGTACTTACACAATAACTACACAGGAACGGTCCACTTATTTTAAAGTGTAACATTTAATGTACTTACTGTGGGATATATATTTTTAACTTTGGTACACATATATCATATGTAACAGCAATGTACTTACACAGTACTTACACAATAAATACACAGGAACTGTCCACTTATTTTAAAGTGTAACATTTAAAATACTTATTTTCGAATAAATGTATTTAGGTTAGGTACACATATATAACACATATATAACACTTTATGAAAGTACACAATCACAAACATACAGAACACAATAGAAATGTTTATCCAATGTTTTAACAATAAAATTATCATGATAAAATAAAACATTTCCAATGAACCTCTATTTCCCTACAGCAAAAACAAACAAAAAAAAGCTCATGAATTCATGAGGCATGAATAAAAGTTCAGCATCCCTGCTTGAAGAAGCTATCTTATCATTGGAGACAATACACCTCCCACTTGTCCAACACCTGTAACACAAAGGAAAAGAGAAGTTAGAGATGATGCAAAAACAATAAACATTTTTTGGACAATAATGCACAATTATTCATGAATTTTACCTGTCAGGTATTAAGGATCAGTAAACTCAAGTGGTGTACAGCGTTACAAAGGAGTTTATAAAGGAGCAGTATTAGCATTAGCTAACTGTAGCACTAGTTTTTTCGCTGTGCAAAGGTGCGTCATTGCTGTTTTAAAACAAGCTACATGAGATGACCTGGTAACTAATATCGGCCCGGCCTACCGAAACACTCAGCAGTCGTTAGTAGCGCTTAGTGCTAGTAAATGTTAGAACCTACGTTTAAAAAACAAATTTCAGGAGAGAAATCTGTGTAGATTTACATCCAGCACTCGTTTGACTTTAAAAGAAAATGCTTTTTTTAAGAATTAAAAAAAGCATTTTTTAATTCTCGCTGAATCGCTCCCAGCAGCAATACATGCTGAATTACATGTTTCTTACTATTGTCGCTTACAATATGTTGCACCTTATTTATGAACATAGAACAGAAAATACACGTTTGTTGACAGTGCGTCATATAATCCATTTCCACATACACCTGAAAAATATATTACAAATAAATAATGCTGAACCATGCTTTGTTTTCTGAAAGCCCTGAAAATGTAATTTTTTCATTTAGTTCCACTCACTCACACAATCTGAGCTCCAATTCATCCCAAACCACTTGGGTTGAGTTTTTGTATCAAGCATTTGTGAAAACCAAACACTTTTTGTCTAATAACTACCTGCAAACGTGTTTGATATTAATCTAAAACGCAGTAAATAGTTCAAATAAAGAACAAACATTAATGAGAATGTGTGTCCAAACATTTGACTGGTACTATATACAGCTCTGGAAAGAAATAAGAGAAAGAAAATGAAAACCTATGGAATATAATCAATTGCTTGATTTATTGCAGCAGGAGTGGCATAAAGTTATCCAAAAGCAGTGTAAGACTGGTGGAGGAGAACATGATGCCAAGATGCATAAAAACTGTAATTAAAAACCAGGGTTATTCCACCAAATATTGATTATTTCTGAACTCTTAAAACTTTATGAATAGGAACTTGTTTTCTTTGCATTATTTGAGGTCTGAAAGCTCTGCATCTTTTTTTTTTATTTCAGTCTTTTCTCATTTTCTGTAAATAAATGCTCTAAATGAGAATATTTTTATTTGGAATTTGGGAGAAATGTTGTCTGTAGTTTATAGAATAAAACAACAATGTTCATTTTACTCAGAAACTGATTCAGAATTTGTTTTTATTATTAAATTCATTTTTAATTTTATTCCAGAGCTCTATATACATATACATTCTCATTTATATTAATATTCACTCTTTTCTGTATTTTATATTTTTGTCCAGATAGCTGTCCAGATAGCTTTCAGGTTTTTCTATTGGAGAAAGAGAACTTTGCTTTAGACATTAAACTTTATGCAAGAACATGGCTTTAGTGTAAAATAACCCCTTATAATGCCTTGTCCCGTATACGGGCTAAAGGTGTAGGTGATTTTTGCAGTGAAGTAAGTTATTTATATTGTGAAAATGTGAGGGTTTGTTTTCTCTCTACTCAACTTAATAATTCCAAATCAGTAACAGGAATCAACCCAATTTCTGCAGGTTTAAAAATAGACAAAAAACTACACAAATAAAACTAATAAAACTAAAGGTTTGGAGGACATGACCTGTTTGATTTGTATTCAGGAACATGTTGATTTTAAAATGAAGTTCAGGAAATAGACAATTTTATAATTTTATTTGTTATATTTTGACATTAGCAGATTTACTTTTATGGAGGAAATCTTTAGTAGTTAGAAAGTTAGTTAGAGCCATTTAGTACAGTGCATTGTTCATGGAAAATGTGACTGTTGTTGCCTTTTTTGTTTCCATAAAAATGTAATAATAAAACAATAAAACAATATAATAATAATAATAATAATAATAATAATAATAATAATAATAATAATAATAATACGCTGTACCTTTATAACTTTGTAACTTTACATTTATACACTTTCATTCAGTCAATATATTAACTATGTTATAGCATAATTTAGCCAGTAAAAAAAAGAAGAAGACATCTTGCAGTTCTAAAAGCAATATTTTGTGTAGAATGCTGTAATGTGTAATTGTGATAGTGTATGAAAGATCTTACCGTTTAAGCCCGTCTGATCTGCAGTGTGCTGAAGCTTCATCTTCCTCCCACAGCAGCAGCAGGAGCAGGAGCAGCAGCAGGGCGGATCTCTGTACAGCAGTCCTTACTTACAAAACCAATTAATTAGTCGTCTGTTTCCTTTACCGTTTTTAAAGCAGTGAATTAAACAAACCATCGTATGCTGTACTTTAAAATATATCAGCATTATCCGCGTTAACTCTGTTATTTTTGCTTTTTTTCTGACGATCCGCGCGCCTTAGTGGAGGACTTGGATTTTGAATTTCCCGGTATTTTCCACTGATTGGATGAGCACGGACGGATTTGATTGGCTGTTGAGGCAACGCGATATTTGTGTGCGCGTGTGTGTGTGTGTGTGTGTGTGTGTGTGTGTGTGTGTGTGTGTGTGTGTGTGCGTGTGTGTGTGCGCTTGTGTGTGTGTGCGCTTGTGTGTGTGTGCGTGTGCATGGGTGTGGTAGTGGGGGGAAAAGTGGACCTGACTACCCAGGGCCCGAGTAGGGAGAAGGGCCCATGAAAATCCAGATTTTTTTTTTCGCTCACCTTCCTTGTATACTGGCATGGATAGGGGCCCACTGACATTGAGAGTGTACAGGGCCCAGCATTTGCTGCTACACCCCTGTGCGTGTGTGTGCACGCGCGCTGACGGTGGAGGAGAGAAGCTGCAGTGTTTGAGTCTGGAACTTTGTCTGAAATAAGAGTAAATGTTCCTGCATGTTTACATTAGATTGCTGCTGCTAATGCTTCATAAAATGGCCCCTCCAAGACCAGCAAGGAAAAAGATGCCTGCCAGAGCAGCTGAGGAAAAAGGTGAGTTAATCAGCCCACACAAAACATTAAAACACTGGACTAGTTGGCTGGTGTAATATAACCCCAAACCTTTTTTTAAATATATAATGTTTACATAAAACACTCGCTATATATTAATTTTGTGGACATTAATTCTAATGAATGTAATTAGCTACTTCATTGCTGGCACACACACACACACAAGGGCATAGGAGTGGGCTTGATTTTTTTTTTTTTTGGGGGGGGGGGGGGGGTTGGGTTTGGCAGACACCAAATTACTTTTAATCACAAAAAATATATATTTTTTCTGTATTCTGTTTATTATTAGTTACATGCAAGTAAAGGTGACTTAACAACCTAAGTTACCCTATGTTACTCCACATTACATTTACATAGAAAAAAATATGTTTATATTAATATTATTAAAATTGATCAGTTATCACCTAATATTTAAAATAATATAACAATGTATGTTGTATATTTACATTTTCTTCACTCTTAAAAAATACTTAGAAGCATTGGGTCCTGTGCTTTTAATTTGTTTATTCTAAGTGCACTTCTTACGATGGTGTCCTTTTATGTAAAAGAAAGTAACTTTTCGTTTCATAGAGATTTTTGGCAGAAGTCAGGACATGTGGTCTTACTGTGAACTACAAATGAACAGAAGTCAGATTACAGCATTGTATTATACAACATAGTATAGAGCTTTCTATAAATGCACTTAATAAGGTAAGTGGTGGTATGATGTGTCTAACACACTGCTGGAGAAACATGAAGCTCCATAGGGGGCTAAGGGATAACAGGTAAACTCAGTAAAGGACTGTTTTTTTTAGCTAATCAGTTTAGGGCAGTGTCCAGGGTTTAAAAACTGCTTTAAACTACCAACATACAGTGTTGTACTAAATTATGGCTATCCACTACATCCAGCTTCGAGCTAACTAGTTAGCTAAATTAATTTTCGTTCATTATAGATCACAGTCCTGCAATCCCAAATTAATAAACACAATTTGAAAATTAAATGATCAGGCACATCAGGGCAAGTTGAACATTATATATATATATATATATATATATATATATATATATATATATATATATATATAGTTTATTTTTTCTTAAACCTGGACTCCCTATCTAGCCAATTTTAGCCAACTAAAAACTTGATCTAGTGGATGTTTCTACTTAATTGAGCTTTCTTGTCATGATGGGGACGGAATACAGACACTCACGGAACCAGTTTTGAGATTTTATTAAAAATCCACAGGGTCCAGGGATAGTCAAAACAGAAAGCATATAACGCCAGCAAACAGATACCTGGAGGCTAAGACCATATCAGAGTCGGGAGGTAATACACGAGATAATCCACAGTGAAGTCGAGAACAAAAAGCAAGGTCATTCACGGAAAACAATCACAGAATAATAACGCTTTGTAAAGTGGTAGAAACCAGGCAATACGCAACACAGGTGTGTGCGCGCAGTGTCCTTAAATAGGGTAGGTAATCAATACTACGGGCCTCCTGGAGGAAGCAGGTGAGGTGTCACGTGAGTGGGTGTGTGTGTGATGTCAGCGGGTGGTGCGTTCTGGGTAGTGTAGTTGTTAGACTGAAAACCTCCGTTGGAGCTCAGTGTGGAAGGAACAGAAGCGCCTACAGCACCAGATGTGACATTTCTCTACTTCAAGTGATCTCTCCTTTATCAAATTGATCTAATTAATGTGCACAAAAGATGATGTGAGATGTAGTTCATGTTTTGAAAATTTTCCAATTTTATACTTTTATGTAGATTAACAGGCCGGGATTTTTGTTAATTGTTTGCCTAGCATTACACCACTAAATCTCGTGGATTTCTATTTAGTCATTACATAAAAAGCTTTCATGTTTGATAAGGAACATTACTGAAAAATGTAATTGTAATTGTAATAGAAAATTTAAAAAAAATAATCTGCTAATGTCAAAATATAACAAATAAAATTATAAAATTGTCTATTTCCTGAACTTCATTTTAAAATCCACATGTTCCTGAATACAAATCAAATAGGTCATGTCCTCCAAACCTTTAGTTTCATTAGTTTTATTTGTCTAGTTTTTTTAATGTCACCTTTACTTGCATGTTTCGGTAGGCCGGGCCGATATTAGTTACCAGGTCATCTCATGTAGCTTGTTTTAAAACAGCAATGACGCACCTTTGCACAGCGAAAAAACTAGTGCTACAGTTAGCTAATGCTAATACTGCTCCTTTATAAACTCCTTTGTAACGCTGTACACCACTTGAGTTTACTGATCCTTAATACCTGACAGGTAAAATTCATGAATAATTGTGCATTATTGTCCAAAAAATGTTTATTGTTTTTGCATCATCTCTAACTTCTCTTTTCCTTTGTGTTACAGGTGTTGGACAAGTGGGAGGTGTATTGTCTCCAATGATAAGATAGCTTCTTCAAGCAGGGATGCTGAACTTTTATTCATGCCTCATGAATTCATGAGCTTTTTTTTTGTTTGTTTTTGCTGTAGGGAAATAGAGGTTCATTGGAAATGTTTTATTTTATCATGATAATTTTATTGTTAAACCATTGGATAAACATTTCTATTGTGTTCTGTATGTTTGTGATTGTGTACTTTCATAAAGTGATCTATTAGGTAGTGACTGTTAAATTACTATTTAGGATACTATAATCCAACGCAGATCTGTCAGAGTAAGTGTTACACTTTAAAATAAGTGGACAGTTCCTGTGTAGTTATTGTGTAAGTACAGTGTAAGTACATTGCTGTTACATATGATATATGCGTACCGAACCTAAATACATTTATTTGAAAATAAGTATTTTAAATGTTACACTTTAAAATAAGTGGACAGTTCCTGTGTATTTATTGTGTAAGTACAGTGTAAGTACATTGCTGTTACATATGATATATGTGTACCAAACCTAAATACATTTATTCGAAAATAAGTATTTTAAATGTTACACTTTAAAATAAGTGGACCGTTCCTGTGTAGTTTTTGTGTAAGTACAGTGTAAGTACATTGATGTTACATATGATATATGCGTACCAAACCTAAATACATTTATTCGAAAATAAGTATTTTAAATGTTACACTTTAAAATAAGTGGACAGTTCCTGTGTATTTATTGTGTAAGTACTGTGTAAGTACATTGTTGTTACATATGAAATATGTGTACCAAAGTTAAAAATATATATCCCACAGTAAGTAAATTAAATGTTACACTTTAAAATAAGTGGACAGTTCCTGTGTAGTTATTGTGTAAGTACTGTGTACGTACATTGTTGTTACATATGAAATATGTGTACCAAAGTTAAAAATATATATCCCACAGTAAGTACATTAAATGTTATACTTTAAAATAAGTGGACAGTTCCTGTGTAGTTATTGTGTAAGTACTGTGTAAGTACATTGTTGTTACATATGAAATATGTGTACCAAAGTTAAACATTTATTATATAGGATTTTAATGTTACAATTTAAAATGTTCCTGTGTAGTTATTGTGTAAGTACTGTGTAAGTACATTGTTGTTACATATGAAATATGTGTACCAAAGTTAAACATATTTATTATATAGGATTTTAATGTTACAATTTAAAATGTTCCTGTGAAGTTATTGTGTAAGTACTGTGTAAGTACATTGCTGTTACATATGATATATGTGTACCAAAGTTAAACATATTTTTCCCACAGTAAGTACATTAAATGTTACACTTTAAAATAAGTGGACAGTTCCTGTGTATTTATTGTGTAAGTACTGTGTAAGTACATTGCTGTTACATATGAAATATGTGTACCAAAGTTAAACATATGTATCCCACAGTAAGTACATTAAATGTTACACTTTAAAATAAGTGGACAGTTCCTGTGTATTTATTGTGTAAGTACTGTGTAAGTACATTGCTGTTACATATGAAATATGTGTACCAAAGTTAAACATATATATCCCACAGTAAGTACATTAAATGTTACACTTTAAAATAAGTGGACAGTTCCTGTGTAGTTATTGTGTAAGTACTGTGTAAGTACATTGTTGTTACATATGAAATATGTGTACCAAAGTTAAACATATTTATTATATAGGATTTTAATGTTACAATTTAAAATGTTCCTGTGTAGTTATTGTGCAAGTACTGTGTATGTACATTGCTGTTAAATATGATATACATGTACCAAAGTTAAAAATATTTATTATATAGCATTTTAATGTTACACTTTAAAATGTTCCTGTGTAGTTATTGTGTAAGTACTGGTAAATTACAGGTTGTTAATCAGAGTACTGCTTTTGGGATAGTGTAATAAATAGGATATTTAGGAGTTTTATCTTTACAATTCAGTTTGCTGAAACTTGCTGTTATAGATCTGCAAGGTTATAGAGGGGTTGATCCCTGATAATGTGATGGCAACATAATCATACCATTAAAACTAGATAAAGGTTAGAAACATTTTAATTATATTACATTTTAAGTATAGTTAAACATTACATTGAATATTAAAAGAAGGAGTGTTTAATGATTTGATTCATAAGATGGAAACCTGTAGGTTTTTGTTCTGAATGAACATAAGTGGAGTCTTTAGGTGAGCTAACAAAGTAAGGTAATGTGCTGGATATCAATGAGTACTTTCCCCCTGAGGGGATGATATGCTGACATCCTTTTCTTCCCATGATCAAATCTAAAAAAATATTTTAGTTTTCAAAACACTCAATCAGCCCTAATTACATATCAGACAATATCTGTTGGATAAGTTTACACTCAACTTATCACACACACTATTACACATGTGTAAGTACACACACATTGTTACACAAGTGTAAGTACATGTGCTCTATTACTTGTGTAAGTACACTCCCCCTGGTACACATGTGTACTTACACAAGTCAAAATTAACCTTAATACACATGTGTAATTACATAACCTGTACCTATGTAGTTACTCTGTAACAATGTGTACTTCATCAGTAGTTACACTGTAGTTACATGGATTGTTACCATGTAACTACATAGTACTTAGGGACACTTATTATAAAGTGGGACCTATTATCTTTTCTCTCTACTGGCTGGGGAGGTGCGATCTATCAGAGAAATACTGGGGAGCTCTTGCCTCAGCTCTCAGCTCAAATTCTTCAAGTCTGAGAGAACTGGACCTGGGTAATAATGAACTACAGGATTCAGGACTGAAGCTGTTCTCTGCTGGACTGAAGAGTTCACAGTGTAAACTGCAGAAATTGGAATAAAATAATCAGAAATGCAGCAGAACAGAAAACCTCACCTTCACACAATAATCTTTTTTTATCTTTTTCTGCCTGTCAGACCTGGCAGCTGGCACTACACACACACACTCACACTTATTTATGAGAGAATTGAACCTGGGTAATAATGAACTGCAGGATTCAGAAGTGAAGCTGCTTTCTGCCGGACTGAAGAGTTCACACTGTAAACTGCAGAAACTGGAGTAAGATCATCAGAAATGCAGCAGAACTGGCAGCTGGCACTACACACACAAACACACACACACACACACACGCAAACATGCTCACACAAACACAAATGTGCACACAGAAACATGCTTACACACAGACATGCTCACACACAAAAACATGCTTACACACACAAACATGCTCACACACACTCACACGCACACAGAAATATATGCAAATAACCACTCACACATGCACACACACGAACATGCTCACACACAGACTTGCTCACACACAAACATGCTCACACATACAGAGATGCTCTCACACGCAATAACATGCTTACAAACACACACACACACACACATACATGCTGACACAAACAAACCTGCATACACAAACACACATTCTCAGACAGACATGCTCACACACAGACACACAAACATGCTCACACATACACATGCTCACACGAATACACAAACGTACTCACACGCACACACACTTATCTCTGAGAGATCTGAACCTGGGTAATAATGAACTGCAGGATTCAGGAGTGAAGCTGCTATCTGCTGGACTGAAGAGTTCACACTGTAAACTACAGAAACTGGAGTAAGATCATCAGAAATGCAGCAAAACAGAAAATCTCACCTCCAAACATCAATCACTTTTCAACTGTTTCTGTCTCTCAGACCTGACACGTTTCTCACACATACCTGTATCTGTGAGAAATGTGCATTCTGAGTGTAATCATAAGCTATGTAATGATTCTGAAATATCTTTTCTATATGATATTTTTTGTTTTTATGTGTAAATACAAAATAAACTATTAATGTGTGTGTCAATGTTTTCAGTGTATTATCTTTTCTCTCTACAGGCTGTGGAGGTGTGATCTGTCGGAGAAAAGCTATGCGGCTCTGGCCTAAGCTTTCAGCTCAAATTCCTCAGGTCTGAGATAACTGGACCTCGGTTATAATGAACTGCAGGATTCAGGAGTGAAGCTGCTCTCTGCTGGAGTGAAATGTTCACACTGTAACCTGCAGAAACTGGAATAAGATAATCAGAATTGCAGCGGAACAGAAAATCTCACCTCTACACAATAATCCCTTTTCAAATGTTTTTGTGTGTTAGACCTGGCAGCTGGCACGACACACACACATATGAAACATGCTCAAAAACACAAATATGCACACAAACATGCTCACACACAGACATGCTCACACACTCACAATCATGCTCAAACACACAGACAAGCTCACATACAAACATGCTTACACAAACTCATTCACACACAGACACACACATTTACTCAAAAACACACAAACATACACAAATAACCAGTCACACACACACACACAAACATGCTCTCACACACATGCTTACAAACACACACACAGACACACTGACACACAAACAAACATGCATATAAAAACACACAACCATGCTCACACAGAGAGACAGACGTGTTCACACACAGACAAACAGACTTGCTCACACATACACATGCTCACACACATACACAAATGTGCTCTCACACACACACACACACACACACTTATCTCATGTAAGATTACTCAGGTCTGAAAGAACTGGACCTAGCTGATAATGAACTGCAGGATTCTGAAGTGAAGCTGCTCTCTGCTGGACTGAAGAGTTCACACTGTAAACTGCAGAAACTGGAGTAAGATAATCAGAAATGCAGCAAAACAGAAAATCTCACCTTCAAATATAATCTCTTTTCACCTGTTTCTGTCTATCAGACCTGACAGCTGCCACTACACACACACACACACATTCGCAAACATGATCACACACACACAAACATGACCACACATACTTATTAACACGTTTCTCATACATACCTGTATCTGTGAGAAATGTGCATTCTGAATGTAATCATGAGCTGTGTAATGACCCTGAACTATCAGTTGGATTCTATACAATACTCTATTTTATGTTGAAATACAAATAAACTATTAATGCTGATGTGGGGTTTACATGGGTGGAACAAGGGCTAGATGGGCAATCACACATGTTCAAACAGCTGCATTAAGGTGTGGAGCTCATTTCTATTCCTGGTAGAGAAGTTTTCAATAAGATATTTTATTCTAATTAATCAGAAATATATATAACTATTTTAATACCCATGTAGAAAAGTCTTCATAAATTTAACTAAAACTTTATTAAATTTGTGTTTGATCTGATTGGACCCGTGTTTACTGTTATCAGCAGCAGTAAAGACAGAAGATAAAAGTGAAACCAGTGGAGCTCAGATCTGCATGAACAGTCCTGATTGGTCCTCTTTCTCCCAGAATAGAGCAGAACTTTCAGCAGATGTTCAGCTTCATTCAGCTATACTTACTTAAGCACAACACACAGAGCACTGCACTGAAGCTGCAGCTAAACACACTCTCTACCAACACTGATCATCAGCATTCATTACAATACAACATACAGTTTTCAAAACCCAGCTTTATTTAAGCACAGCAAAAGTATGGGGACAGCTACAGCACACTGACCAGAGTAAAGACACAAATATCAGCACTGTGTAGAATTTACACTCTATTGGAGATGCAGGTGGAAGCAGCTCTATGTTCACTTCTATCTTGGAGCTGCTAGCCTTCACACTCGCTCTTCCTCAACCTGATTGGCTGAACCGCGTTGTTGTGGGTGAAGGTGCAGGTAACTCCTCCCCCTTTTCCCAGAGTGCTTTGCTGTGGTCAGGGTGCTGCTGCGGCTGTAGCGGCCGTTCTTCTCTTCTTCTGCACTGGTCAGAACCCCGTCCTTCACCTCTGAGCCGTCCACCGTCCAGCTGACCAGCGCCCCCTGTGGAGAGTAGCCAGACAGCAGGCAGAGCAGAGAGGCGGAGCCCTCAGACAGCTGCAGAGAGGAGGGGCGGAGCAGGGGCACGGAGGGCTTCACCGTGGGACCGGCTGGAGAGAGAACACACACATTTAAACACTTTATTTACATTAAAAAGGGAGAAAATAAATGATAGTATCCATATGTTAGTTGAGAGTCATTATGTAATCCAGGTTTAGACTGAGAACGATGTTAAAGATTCAGAGAACAGCGTGTCATCCAGATATACAGGCTGCCTATAACAGCTGAGAGAGAGAACAGTTCTTTACTAACTGCTCGACTTTTCTTTAACCCGCTCCAACAATCTGCAGAACCCAAACACACACTTTATTAATGAGCCCAAAACTACAGAACCAGTACAGTTACTCTGCATTCAGTACATCCCATAATCACAGATACTGTAACAGTTTATAGAAAAACAATAATCCATACATATCTGATAAGATCAACACATTTAACACTCCTAACACTTCTGATAACTTAATTATTAAATACTACAGTATCAGGAGTCAATTCTGATTAATGAGTGTAAATTCAGATCTGTGATTGGATTATATCTCCAATATCTTCAATAATAAAAGGTCTAAAATGCAGCAGATATGATCATTTAAACATGAAACAGACAATTATAGTGTAAGCTGCTGATCATGTTCTGAATCAGTGATTATTAAATATAATAAACATCAGCATTAATAGAGATGATTAACAGGAGAATCATATTTGCTGCATAATTTAGGGTAATCAGGTTGTCTGAGACAGAGCCGTCGCCAGAACTCTTTCAGTGGGTGGGCATATGGGTGTCCATGGGGGGGCAGATTTAAGCACCGATTTAAAGCAAGTTACAAAGCATATAAACATATAATAGAACTAAAATGTGTGTTATGAACTAATCTCACGCCTTATACCACACCCGCTTCTCAGAAAGACCTCGTCCTGAACTGAACAGCCAATAATAGATTTAACTCTAATCACGTCAGACCACCACATCACAGTGAAAAGGATAGCGCACATGGATAATCAAAATGACCAATATGCCGTAAAAATCACATGTTTACTCACCATTAGAAAAGCTGTAGACGACGGGAGTCCGAGCAGAACCTCCTTAGGACCTTTTCTTTCCATTCATTTGTGCATTTTCTTGTAAGATCTCGCTCGAACGCTAGCTGCACAAGCTGTGCCTTCCAAATATGGTGCATAGAACGTCTGTGGTCCGTAAAAACATTCTTCAAGACTGAAAATGAATTCTCACACATGGCTGTGGAAGCACCAAACGTTAAAGCAAGTTTCATCGCAATCAGGACGCTTGGCATGGCTTCCAATGTTTTTTTGTGGTTCTGAAGGAGTCGTTTCAGAGTCCACTTAGTTTCTTTTTCGCGTTCCATTTGAGTTTGAAAAAATGTTTTTGCCACAACAAACTCTTCCTCCACTGTGGTAGAACCGGCCAGGTCTGTGATATGTTTCACAAGGTTTATGTCTAAAAAATTATCGGTTTTTGGATCAAAAGCAGCAAGTGCACGAGCAAGCTTAGTATTCCGTTCATTGAAACGCTGATTCAGCTCTCCAAGCACATTATCAATTGCACTGTAAAACAGCCTTCGTAATTCTGTCTCGTCAGTATCCTTCTGTGCAGTCGTACCTTCAACCAAATACTGACTCATATTCTTACTGAATGTACGTCGCCGTTTTGTGGGAGTCACAAGAGCATTACTATCTGTGACGGCACGCCAGAGATCAGCAAACTCGGTGTCACAGCGCAGTTTACGAACACATTCAGTAGAGCAAGCAACTAGTTCAAGTCCCGTTAAAAGGTCCATGTCCTCACCCTGGAGGAGCTTATTTGGGGGGTCTAAAAGCTTTAGCAGCTTTTGTACAAGACGTGCAATGAACATGAAGTTTGTCTCAGATATTTCTCACAGCAGCCCGATAGCCTCCATCCTGATCTCAGAGCAGTATGCCCGGTCTGATTCAATCTCGGACAAGAAAGAAGTAATGTCCTGGTAAGATGCAATGATGGCAGATACTGTGGCGAAATGGCCAGTCCATCTCTGATCAAGCAGTCGCTTTAATCGCTCGCCCTTATACTGTGCTGCAACAGACGGCTTTCTGAAAAATTTGTACATGGTGTTACAAATATCAAAAAAATCCGTAATTGCCTTTTCTGCTGTCAGCGCGTGAACCACTACTAGGTGCAGTTGGTGGTTTAAGCAATGCACATAGGGTATTTCTCGACCTAGTTTCTCTTGTAATAACTTCTGGACGCCACCGTGCTTCCCTGACATTAGGGATGCTCCGTCATATACTTGACTTAGAATCTTTGACGTGCTCAGTCCAGCTTTTGTCAACTCCGTTATTATTGTGTCTGTCAGTGTCTTTGCATCTCCTGCACTGACAGTAGCTACAGTGAGAAGGCGCTCCGTTGCTTCATATAGTTCAGATACGAAGCGAAGAACTACGGATATGTTTTCACACCCAGTGGGGTCTCGCGTTCCATCTACCTTAATGGTGTACCATGATTCCCCTACTTCTTCCACTATGGCCTCCGTCACTACATTACTCAATGTGGAAATCAGTTCGTTCTGTATGTCCGGACTCGTGTACGTTGCGTTGCGTGGAATAGTTTTGACTATTTCTGCCAGTTCAGAGTCTGTTTTAATGGTGTAATCCAGGAGAGATAAAAACAGACCACTACCTCCCTCTGCCATGTCATCAAAAGCATCAGCATTTCCTCTTAAGGGTAACTGGTTTTCTGCTAGAAATCCCACAACATCAATAAGAGCAGAAACGTAGTACCTGTTTTTTCTCAGCTGCTCTGCGTTGAGTAGAGTAGAAATCTCACTGTTATTTTTAATGCGCCTTCCATGCTCCAGCCAAAGCGTCATGCAAGATATATGCTCTTTCGAAGTGGAGTGTTTATGAAACCCTTTCTCTCTCTCTGTAGCATGTTTCCAGTCACGGTACCCCTTATGAGTGAAAGTTGAGTCAGTAGCACGAGCACCGCCGAACTTTCTGCACGGATAACAAAAGGCTGCATCGGCGTGGACGCTGTACTCTAGCCATTCTCGATTATGGTACCACGAAGCTACAAAAGCGCGATTCTTACCCTGAAAAAGACGTACGGGGTACTGATGCAGGGCGACTTGGTTGGGTTTTTCAATCCCAAGATCATTAGGGACCTGCTGTAAATGTCCAGAATTGTCCAAGCTGGAATCTTTACCGGTGGCGTTGCCTCCGCCGTGAACTTCAGAATTAGCATGACTGGAATTAGCATGTTCACTCCTCATGTCGAAGTCAAGCACATTTGTTTCAGCGTTAGTTTTTCCTTCGGCACCTTGGGTAGTGACTGAAGATGGCACTTGAAACCATTTTCTTATATCCATTGAGCTGTAGCTTAAAATGCTTGCTAGCTAGCAAGCTTAACTCTCTGGATAAAAAGTAGAGGTGTCTGCAAGGCTGTTATGTAAGCAAGACTGTTGTGCGCTGCTTATTAATTCCGTACTGAAACACTAGTTCGTTATAGGCTCGCTTTGTTTGTTTTTTGTATGTTTCAGAACATACATGAAAATTAAATGTTCGATTAAATAAAACAGTAAAATATTGCTAGATTCATATGTGTGATTTTGTTCCACATATAAATTATTTCATATATGAAAAAATGTTTTGGGTGGGGGGGGCACGACATTGTAATTGGACGGGCACTGCCCCCCAATGCCCGCCCTTAGCCACGGCCCTGGTCTGAGACCAATTATTCATTTATTAAATAATTTATTATTTTAAATACATATTGAACAACTTCAAAAAGTACTGTTATATACAAATAATAATAAAACAAAACATAAAACAAATAAAAATAAATAAAATCACAGAAAAATATGTAAAAATTACTGAGTACAATTAGAGACATATATACAGCATACTTCTTTTTTATTTTAAATAAATATTTAGCAAACACTGCAGTTTAAACATTTTATAATTTTCAAACTATTGGTTAATGTTTCAAGGGATAAAGAGTAATATTTTGTATAATAATACAGTATATACTGTGTATATCACTACTGACAGAACATTTTGAAATTGGGTAGTTTTACAGGCATAATCAACAATTTTTAATTTTCAATATTAACTTTAATTATTAGAATTCATATATAAAAGTAAATATTAACGATACTTTTCACAATTAAGTTTAGTCAAAGCAATTCTGCGACGTTCATTTGATGTCTTTATCTATAAAGTTTAATACAATGTAAATGTCAGGTTGCTTTTTTAATTCAATAAAATATATAAAATATTATATAATATTTGTAGCTTTAGAAGAAGTAAAGTTACTCACTCTTTATAATGAGTTTTGTTCCTCCACCGAAAGTGTACCACAGTGATAAATTCCAATGAAGCCGTCGTACAAAAACCTCTGTTACACTCCAGTGATAACCCACACACACACTCATGCACACACACACACACTCAGTCCTCTGGATATATATCAGATGTATCCAGTCAGAATCTGGGTGTATAAAATGGTGTGAGTGTAATATTGTTCTGTAATATTTAGAGTGTTTTCTTTGTTGTGTTTTAGGTTCAGGAGGGGTTCTAGATATTTCCATAGAGAGGTTCCACTTTGCATTATCAGCCCATGCTTCAGTGCTCTGCTAGTGTTTATAGTCCTGTGAGTTTAACACTTCATGACTGAGAGCTGCTGCCCAGCAACTTCACCCACAGCAACCATGACTTTCTTCTCCATCTTCATCTGGACTCTCACTCTCTGGACTGGAGGTAAATATCAGGGGTTAAATATTAACAGTCACATTAACCCCTTTGTACTGTCCTCACTAAGGTGTAGGAACCCAGTTAGACAGTAAGGTAAACTTTCCTTATTCGTGATGTAAGCTTTTTATTGGAAATTCTTCTCATCCACTCACAAGGTCAGGAAAGTGAAACTAAAAATAAAACAATCAAGAATATAATTAGGTTCTAATTCCTTTCTATAAAGGCTAAGATAAGTAATTTACATAAATCAGACAAGCTAAACTAATGACCTTGACATTCACAGTCACATGCAGTGTCAAACTAACCTATAGCTAGCATTTAGCATCATCAAACAATTGTTTTTACTCTATCATCCACAATTTCCTTTATAACTATTTTTAACACCATAAATTCGACATGAACTATGAAGTTACCAAAAAAAAAAACGAAGTCTAATAATATTAACAAAGGAATACATACAAGTGATGCCTCTGCTGGGGCAAATAAGTCCAAATTTCTTTGGGAGGCCTTCTTACAGCACATTAACCTCAGCTTGCCTTGCTGCAACTAACTTCCTCCCTCCCACTTCCTGTTTCTAACTCTGACGACATACGTCAAAATAAAAGTCTACATTGCTGTTACATTAATTGCACATAAAATAAAAGTCCCAAAATGTTTATATCTGCCTGAAGGCAGCACACTCCCCGTCTGACCTTAAAGGTCACTATTAACCAATAATGTCACTGCTTTTAAGTTTCAGTCTTTGGCAGCAGAAGAACTACTTCCGACACCGGTCTCAGGAGCGGCTTGGATTCTTTGCCCGCTGTCTTCAGCTCAACTTTCCTCACTCTGCCGTCCCTGCCAGGGACCACCGCTGTAATCACTGCCATGGGCCACGCATTGCGTGCAACTTGACTGTCCTTCAGGATAACAATGTCTCCTTTTTTCACATCCCGTCGTATCTCTTTCCACTTTCGTCGGGTTTGCAGAGTGGGAAGGTATTCCTGTCGCCAGCGGCGCCAGAAACAGTCTGCAAGGGCTTGCACCTGTCGCCATTGCCTGCTGAGAAGATCCTTTCCCGTGAATTCCCCGTGTGGTGAAGGAACTCCTGCCTTCTGGGTGAGAACCATCGACGGGGACAGCACAAAGGGTGACTCTGGGTCAGTGGAGACTGGAACAAGGGGTCTGGCATTGAGTATTGCAACCACCTCTGCCATGAGAGTGTTCAAGACATCATGGGTGAGCTGGACATTCTCCTGCAGCAGGATGGCATCCAGGATCCTTCTTGAGAGGCCTATTAAACGTTCCCATGACCCTCCCATGTGTGATGAGTGAGGTGGATTGAACACCCATGAACACCCTCGTTGGCTCAAGAACTGCTGGACTGAACTGTTTTGACTGAGTCCCAGTTCCTTTGCAGCAGTAACGAAGTTCATTCCGCAGTCTGATCTTATTTGCTTAGCAGGTCCTCTGATCGCAAAGAAACGTCTAAGTGCATTAACACAACTAGAGGTGTCCAAAGAGTCGATGAGCTCAATATGCACGGCTCGGGAGCTCATGCAACAGAAGAGCATCGCCCATCTCTTGCTTTGGGCCTGTCCGCCTCGTGTGCGCCTTGACACGACTGGCCAAGGTCCGAACACATCCACTCCTACATAGGAGAAAGGTGGGCATGTGTGTAGTCGTTCCGAAGGTAAGTCGGCCATAAGTTGTTCCTCTGTTCTGCGCCGTAACTTCCGACACACAACGCACTTGTATAGCTCAGAAGCAATGAGCCGTTTTCCGCCTATGACCCAAAGGCCTGTAGCTCTCAGGTTCCCTTCTGTGAAGTGTCGTCCTTGATGCTTAACATCTTCGTGACACTGCCGCACTAATAGCAGGGAAACATGACTGTTCTTGGGCAAGATGATGGGATTCTTTTCCGGACTGCTCAAGTCAGCATGTTTTAGTCTGCCACCAACGCGAATCAGATCTCCTTCAAGAACTGGTCTTAGCTTCTGAAGAGAACTGTCTTTAGTTACAGCCTTTCTGCTCTCAAGTGTTCTGAATTCCTTAAGGTATGCATCTTCTTGCGCTGCTCTGATAATGATGTGTCTGGCTTGAGACAACTCATCCGGATTTCGTGGGAGGTTGCAGTAGTGCCACCCCTTGCACTGACTGGACTTGTTCTTGTAAGATCTGGCTATGTGGATGAGTAGAGAAATTGCCCTAGTGAGAGAGCGCATTGATGAGAAGCGCTGGAATCGTGCGGAATTGAGTCTTGTGATTTGACTCTGAGTCAAAAGACTGCTCACGTCAGGGCGTATCTCCGCGTCTGATTCCGGGTTTAAAAGTTCAAATACTTCCTTCGAGGCTTCATCAAGTGGACTTTGTTTGTATAGAAAGTCCGGTCCCGTGAACCATGTGGTCTGTGCCAGTTGCGACGCAGGAACTGCCCGAGATGCGTGGTCAGCAGGGTTGTTTTCTGTACTGACATAGTGCCACTGGTCAGGTGTTGTGAACTGACGTATTCTGCGAACTCGATTGTGAACGTAGACATAGAAGCGTTTGGTCTGATTGTGAATATAACCCAGCACTACCTTGCTGTCACAGTAGAACTTGACCACATCCGGCTTCATGTCCAGCTCATCTTGTATGAGTTCAGCGACTTCGACGGCTAATACTGCGGCACACAGTTCTAGCCGAGGGATAGTTGGTTCTGACTGTGGAGCTAGCTTAGCCTTCCCTAAGATGAATCCTACTTGGATGTCTCCATCAGCTTGTTTGGATTTCAGATACGCCACCACTCCAATGGCCTTGGTGCTTGCATCAGAGAACACACATAACTCTGTGTGCTCAGCCCTGGACAGTGATGTCGCAGTGTATACACGTGGGATGTGCAGCTTGCTTAAATCATGCAACGACTCTCGCCATGATTCCCATTGTTTCAGCTTTTGCTCTGGTAGCGGTGCATCCCAGTCACACATGTCGACACTGAGTTCTCTCAGGAGACTTTTGCCTTCAATGGTCACAGGTGCGACCATGCCCAGCGGATCAAAGACGCTGTTCACCGTAGACAACACTCCTCTGCGAGTGAAGGCCTTCTTCTCTTGCGAGACAACAAATGTGAACGTGTCTGTTGTGGTCTCCCACAATAGTCCTAAGCTGCGTTGCACAAGCGTAGCTTCACCACTGAAATCAAGGTCCTTCACGACTGCCCTGTCTTCTGGTGCAAAGGCTTGGAGGACGACGTCGCTGTTTGAAGCGAACTTGTGCAGCCTCAGGTTTGACTCACTGAGGGAGGCCTGTGTTCTACGCAGGAGGCTGATGGCTTCAGCACTAGTAGGTAGGCTAATGAGCCCATCATCGACGTAAAAATGACGTTCCACGAACTGGACTGTGTCCGCTCCATGTCTGTGGGCACCTTCTTGGATGGCCCTCCTGAGACCGTAGATGGCGACAGATGGTGACGGACTGTTTCCAAAAACGTGGACCCTCATTCTATAGTCAATGATGTCCTTGGACATGTCGTTGTCCCTGTACCACAAAAAACGCAAATAGTTCCTGTGGTCGCTGTGAACAAGGAAGCAGTGGAACATCTGCTGTATGTCAGCGATCACTGCAACCTGCTCCTTCCGAAAGCGGATCAGCACCCCAATGAGTGAATTATTGAGATCTGGTCCTGTGAGAAGAACATCATTCAGAGATGTTCCAGAATATTTGGCACTTGAATCGAAGACCACGCGAATGTTCTCAGGCTTTTGTGGGTGATAGACTCCGAAGATTGGCAGATACCAACACTCTTCATTGTCTTCTAGTGACGGAGCTACTTCTGCGTGTTTCTTTTCAAATACTTTCTTCATGAATTCCAGAAACTGGTCTTTCATCTCCGGTTTCCTCCATAGTGTCTTCTCCAGCGCAGCGAAGCGAGTGTATACTTGTTTGCGGTTGTTGGATAAGCGCTGTCGAGGGACCCTGAAGGGTAACGGAGCGACCCAGTTGTTTGACTTGTCTCTGTAGACTTCTCGGTCCATGATCTCCAGGAAGATTGTGTCCTCAATGGATGGGGCAGGTCTGTTGTCGCTCTCTGTCTCATTGAACACTTTCTGTCCAATGGCGTCCAGTGATGGTTTTGTGGACTTACTGTTCTGCTTCTTGCCATGAGACATAGTCTGAGTCAGCTTTATGAAGCTTTTGCAGGGTGTAAGGAGAGAGGGACGGCCATTCTCCAGCACATTGGTCTTAAATGTCCCCACGACTGGTCTATGTGCACTCCCTAAACACACATCCCCGACAAGCACCCATCCTAGTTCCAATTTTTGTGCGAAAGGAGCATCTGGAGGTCCACTCACTTGCTGCAAGACTTTATGGACTCTGACGAGATCTCTGCCGAGCAGGATAAGTATCTCCGCATTGTGGTCAAGCTCAGGTATGTATGGTGCTACACTCTTGAGGTGTGGATGGTGACGGGCTGCGTCAGGTGTGGGTATTTCAGAGCGATCATTGAGTATTTCATTACACTCAATTAGAGGCGGAAGTGGTAGACTGGTTTGCCCATCCAGAGATTCAACTTGGAACCCTTCTGCCTTGCGGCCTGACGTCTCCACCAGCCCCGCACAGGTCTTAAGTGAGTAAGGGAAAGACTGACCTTTGATGTTAAAAAGCTCAAAGAAGTCGGATCTGACCAATGAACGATTACTTTGGTCGTCCAGGATTATGTACATCTTGGTCGCTTTCTCACGTTGACCTTGGGGATATACTCATCCCAGGCAGATCTTTGAGCAGGATCTTGCTGTTCGGCCTGGACCACAAACCTGTGTGCAGCTGGAACGGATGACTGTGCTGTCACCAGCTGGTACTTCTTCCTCCCCGCCGTTGTCTGGCAGCGGTGGTCGCCCTTTCGCAGCTTGAGGTGGAGGACCTGGGTGCATAGCAGCATGATGACGGTCACTGCCACACTCAGCACACTTCAGAATTGCCTTACAATCTTTAGCGAGATGACTAGCGGACATGCACCATTTAAAACACATCCCGTTGTCTTTGAGAATGCTCTTCCTCTCCTCAAGCATCTTTCCTCTGAACGCTCTGCATTTCTGCAGCGGGTGTGGTTTGTTGTGGATGGGACAATTTTTCTCTGGCCCTTCAGCTTTTTTCTCAGGTATATCTGCAAGCGGATCTTTACCTGAAGAAAACTCTGTCTTCTGAACAGATACTTTGCTTGCAAAGTTGCGTGAAGCTGCTTTGTCTGATTTCAAACTGCTGCTGTTGCTAGATGGTAGGACGAAACTGGGATCGTTCCTTCTCCGTGCTTCGTGACTGATGAAATTGACAAAGACATCAAATGGAGGGAAATAGCCGTGGTTCTTTTCTTTAAACCTTGAGCCAATTGCGAGCCATTTCTCCTGAAGCCCATAGGGTAGTTTGTCAACGATGGGCCCAATTCCCCTGGCTGTATCCAGGTATGCCAATCCTGTGAGGTAACCTTCTCCTCTAGCACCTTGCAGTTCCATGAGGAGATCGCCTAGGTCCCTCAGTTTCCCGTAATCTTTTGTTGATATTTTTGGGAATTCATCCAGTCGTTTAAACAGAGACTTCTCCATGACCTCGGGCGCAGCATAACACTGCTGGAGGCGCTCCCATGCCTTCTGTAGTGCTACATCTGGGCGTCCTACGTGCACAGAGCGTATGCGCTTAATGTGCTTGACAGACTCTGGTCCGAGCCACTTAATGAGCAGATCCAGCAATTCAGTGCAAGTGAGCCCCAGGCCTGCAGTGGCATTATCGAACGATGACTGCCACGCCATGTAATTTTCGGGTTTGTCATCAAATTGGTAGAGGCTGGTGCTCACTAATTCTCGACGAGCCAGGTAACGTGCTAGGTGTTCTGTTTCAGGTGCCACGTGTGAGGTTGATGGAGCATTGCGAGGAAGGTATGGCGGCGTCATTGCACTCAGCGCTGGTTTCTGAAGGAAATGCGCTTTCTTGGCGTTTTCAGGGCGTCCACTATTTCGATTTGGACTAGTTTGGTTTCCAGTATGAGGTACGCTCTGATATGATGGCTTGCTGTGGCCAACTGGCCTGCTGAGAGCCTCCCCCGGTTCATGTACATCATCCTCGTTCGGACCTATCGCTGATGAAGGGTGCCATGTAATGTAGCTCTCTTCAGACATTGCTGCATCATGTGCTGGGTCGGGAAGAGACACTGGAATACCGTGTCGGCGCAGTGTGGTTTGTGCTGCAACATACTCTTGCGTGCGTGTTGCCATTTCCTCTTGAAGGACCTCATGTGAAGATAAACCAGACTTAACTGAATTCTCTTGATATTCAGCCGATTCCAACGCTTCAGCCTGTGCTTCTGCTGCGGCTGCCTCCTTTTGTGACTCAAGTGTGCTTAATTCAGCTTCCAGCTTTGCCTTTCCCAACTCTAGATCTGCTTTAACCCTTCCCAACTGTGCCTCTGTGGTAGCCCTCTCAACTTTGAGCCTTGCCTCTTTCTCTGCAAACTCAGCCCGTACCTTTGCAGCCTGTGCTGCTGCTCGCGCCTTGACAGCGGCACTGGATGTAGATGAGCGAGAGCTCCTTGACTTGTGTGTATGTACTGATGCATTCTCAGCCTTCTCACTCATTCTTCCTGCTATTTTAGATGTTGCACTCCAGCTGAATTACACTTTTTCAC
The DNA here is from genome assembly GCF_023375975.1 of Astyanax mexicanus. NCBI lineage: Eukaryota > Metazoa > Chordata > Actinopteri > Characiformes > Acestrorhamphidae > Astyanax > Astyanax mexicanus. Next base: position 1,522,695 of record NW_026040041.1, read on the forward strand.
TGTACTGTCCTCACTAAGGTGTAGGAACCCAGTTAGACAGTAAGGTAAACTTTCCTTATTCGTGATGTAAGCTTTTTATTGGAAATTCTTCTCATCCACTCACAAGGTCAGGAAAGTGAAACTAAAAATAAAACAATCAAGAATATAATTAGGTTCTAATTCCTTTCTATAAAGGCTAAGATAAGTAATTTACATAAATCAGACAAGCTAAACTAATGACCTTGACATTCACAGTCACATGCAGTGTCAAACTAACCTATAGCTAGCATTTAGCATCATCAAACAATTGTTTTTACTCTATCATCCACAATTTCCTTTATAACTATTTTTAACACCATAAATTCGACATGAACTATGAAGTTACCAAAAAAAAAAAACGAAGTCTAATAATATTAACAAAGGAATACATACAAGTGATGCCTCTGCTGGGGCAAATAAGTCCAAATTTCTTTGGGAGGCCTTCTTACAGCACATTAACCTCAGCTTGCCTTGCTGCAACTAACTTCCTCCCTCCCACTTCCTGTTTCTAACTCTGACGACATACGTCAAAATAAAAGTCTACATTGCTGTTACATTAATTGCACATAAAATAAAAGTCCCAAAATGTTTATATCTGCCTGAAGGCAGCACACCCTTTATTATTACTGAGTTTAGATGTGTGTGAACGGGTGAATCCAGTGTGTTCTAATATATTAAATGTGTTTTTGTTTATTTTTCCTACTTTTTCTTCTTTTTAGAGTCTTTTGGGGAAATCATAATGACTCAGTCTCCAAATTCTCAGCTTGTGACTCCAGGACAGACTGTTACCATCAGCTGCAGATCCAGTCAGTACATCAGCAATGCTCTTGCCTGGTATCTTCAGAAATCTGGAGAAGCTCCTAAACTGCTGATCAGATCTGCTTCTTCTCGTCAGTCTGGTGTTTCTGATCGTTTTACTGGGAGTGGATCTGGTACAGAGTTTACTCTACAGATCTCTGGAGTTCAGGCTGGAGATGCAGGAGATTATTACTGTCAGCAGTATTACAGCTATCCACTCACACAGTGTTAGAGCGTCGTACAAAAACCTCCCTCAGCTGTAGAGGAAGTGCTCAGACTCAGAAACACACACAGTTGTAGGATTGAAGATAGGTATAAACACTTCATTACATGCATGAAAAATTATTCGTAAGAAAAGTATAATGTTTTAGTAAAATGTTATCAAATATAACCATTTTGAAAAGGGTTTATAAATTAAATGACAAAATTGACATGTAAGATACCATGACTAGATGATAACAGAGCCTTAGAACCTTTAATTTTATTAGAGAACCCTTGTAGAACACCCTAATTATGAGTTGTGTGTGCAAGACTTAGCAGTAATGTGTGCAATTAGAACTTCAGGAGGAATCTTCTTCCTCCACTGTGGCATAACTTCACTGCATCAGTGAGATCTTTACCTTTGGATTTGTTTGGATATCAGAGATGGACATTCCAAGGTTCTGGAAGTTCTGACTTTGTGTGATGGTCTGTAAGCTTCCAAAAGTAATATGGACGTAAAGGTATTTTTAAAGCCTGGAGTTACAGAACCAGAACTTCCTATTTTATATTACATATCTGGATTTAATCAGCAGTGATCAGAGAACCCATGGGAGTTTTAGATCACTGAGTACGTTTGAAGGAACACCAGTTCTTCTGTACTGGTTTAACTGGGATCTGCTTCTGTAAAATATGATCATGGAAAGAGTTTGTTCAGTTGTTACAGAATGATTCAGGGTTTTCTTAAACTCGATGCCAGTACTTGCAGGAAACGTCCAGATAGATTTGGATTTAAATGCTTATATCTCTGTACTCTCCTGCACACAGTTCTCACCACATTCCTGCAGATCTTTCTGAAGAACCAAATGACTGAAAACACCTTTAAAACACCAAAACAAAATAAGGAACCAATGGACACAAAAAAACTGATCATAACTCCAAAAACTTCTGGACGAGTTCTATATTGCACTAGTCCAGTTATATTCCTGTTATAAAGAAAAAACTGATTACAATCTGACTTAACATACAGTGTAAAAACACCATTTGATAATGATAATTTACCAAATTTGGAACATTAATGAGTATGTTCAGAGAGGTAGTAATGTCTACAGTATTACTAATTATAATATTATAATTAGTAATACTTTGATTTTAAATTGATTTCATAAAAAAAAGGTTTAAATGTGAAAGCATACATATTTAGGACATCTCCTATATATGTATGTGTTTTAACATTTCAGAAAACATCAGTTAAATGATTTTCTGTTGTTCTGTTATTTAAAGTGTGAAAATATCATGTGGTTCGACCATAATAGCATTAACTGTAATAGATGTAATAAAAATATATATGTTTTGGCTGAAACATTAATAACTGACTAACATATATAACGTATAGATAATAATGCAGCACATTCAATCGATCCACAAATAGCGATTCAACACTTCCAAATATGCAGTATTTATTCAGTATTATACCCAGGATGTACTTTTGCATTAATAAAATACTACTAAAGATACATATGATTAAATAAATGAACAAAAATCTAATCTATTTTAAAGCATTAAAGTTTTTTTTTAAATAGATTGTTTAATGTTTTAAAATAGATTTTAGGATTAATATTAATTTAATTAATATTAATTTTGTTTATATTAATTTGTATATATATATATATATATATATATATATATATATATATATATATATATATATATATACACACACATTTTATTTATTTATTATTATTATTTATTTATTTATTTATTTACAGGAACTCATGATTTTAGAAACAACAATTTTAAACCAACCAGAATATGTTTTATACTTAATACATTTATCTTTGAGGACAGTGTCTTCATGAGGTAGAGTCACCTGGAATAGTTTTCTCAGCGTCTTGAAGGAGTTCCTGGAGGTGCTGAACAATAGTTGCTGCTTTGCGCTGTGAAGCTCCAGCTCATCCTCAATTACCTCAAATCACCCTTACAGTTGGGTTTAGGTCAGGGAATTGTAAAGGACATGCCTCTTTTTATTTACTACATAATTCCATATACATCAATTAAAAGTTTTCATTGGTTTAATATTAATCTATAGTGTAGAAAATTATTAAAATATAAAATAAATAAAAACATTGAATGAGACGTGTCCAAACTTTTGACTGGTACTTATATATTTGCGAGCTGACACACCCCAGAGTTTGCACAGATGAACAGCCACAATGTTGGTTAGAAGCACCTGATTATTAAATATTATTAAATATTACCTGCACATTCACCGATACCCTTTACAATACGTGTAGGTGTGATTAAAGACACCGCAGGCATCCCTGCACCGGACCTACAGTACCAGGGATTTTCCCAATAGCATGGAAATATATTGTGCCTGGTGTTTAAGGTGCTGAACTGAAAGTAGAGATCTCCTAAAATAGCTCTTTCTGATTAACGACTGGGTCAGGTTACTCGTAAATCTGCGAGTGATTTTACGTAGTACTTTAGTTACGCACAGGTTTGGGAAACACTCTTTAATTAATGATCAATCTTAGCTTTCGGGAAACCCACCCCAGAACAGCTGTTAGAACAGAAGTAAGAACTGAAACCAGCACCTACCCTTTCCCCCACCCATCCAGATAACCACCAACAAGGTAGAAATCAGGTGGGAGGAGCTTAGTTCTGCATCAACAGTCCTGATTGGTCGTCTTTCTCCCAGAATAGAGCAGAACTTTCAGCAGATGTTCAGCTTCATTCAGCCAAACTCACTCAAGCACAACACACACAGCACTGCACTGAAGCTGCAGCTAAACACACTCTCTACCAACACTGATCATCAGCATTCATTACAATACAACACACACAGTGTCCAAAATCCAGCTTTATTTCAGCACAGCAAAAGTATGGGGACAGCTACAGCACACTGACCAGAGTAAAGACACAAATATCAGCACTGTGTAGAATTTACACTCTATTGGAGATGCAGGTGGAAGCAGCTCTATGTTCACTTCTATCTTGGAGCTGCTAGCCTTCACACTCGCTCTTCCTCAACCTGATTGGCTGAACCGCGTTGTCGTGGGAGATGTTGCAGACAAACTCCTCCCCCTTTTCCCACAGAGCTTTGCTGAGGGTCAGGGTGCTGCTGCGGCTGTAGCGGCCGTTCTTCTCTTCTTCTGCACTGGTCAGAACCCCGTCCTTCACCTCTGAGCCGTCCACCGTCCAGCTGACCAGCGCCCCCTGTGGAGAGTAGCCAGACAGCAGGCAGAGCAGAGAGGTGGAGCCCTCAGACAGCTGCAGAGAGGAGGGGCGGAGCAGAGACACGGAGGGCTTCACCGTGGGACCGGCTGGAGAGAGAACACACACATTTAAACACTTTATTTACATTAAAAAGGGAGAAAATAAATGATAGTATCCATATGTTAGTTGAGAGTCATTATGTAATCCAGGTTTAAACTGAGAACGATGTTAAAGATTCAGAGAACAGCGTGTCGTCCAGATATACAGGCTGCCTATAACAGCTGAGAGAGAGAACAGTTCTTTACTAACTGCTCGACTTTTCTTTAACCCGCTCCAACAATCTGCAGAACCCAAACACACACTTTATTAATGAGCCCAAAACTACAGAACCAGTACAGTTACTCTGCATTCAGTACATCCCATAATCACAGATACTGTAACAGTTTATAGAAAAACAATAATCCATACATATCTGATAAGATCAACACATTTAACACTCCTAACACTTCTGATAACTTCATTATTAAATACTACAGTGTCAGGAGTCAATTCTGATTAATGAGTATAAATTCTGATTCGTGATTGGATCATATCTCCAATATCTTTGTTTATAAAACGTCTAAAATGCAGCAGATACGATCATTTAAACATGAAACAGACAATTATACTGTAAGCTGCTGATCATGTTCTGAATCAGTGATTATAAAATATAATCAACATCAGCATTAATAGAGATGATTAACAGGAGAATCATATTTGCTGCATAATTTAATCCGATTTTCTGAGACCTCAAACCACAGAAAATATTAATTTATTAAATTTTTTTTTTTTAAATACCTATGGAATAACTAATAACTAATGGAATTACTAATGTACAATTGTACACAAGTAATAATATAACAAATATAAATAAATAACATTACACCCGAAAAATATGTAAAAGTTACTAAGTACAATTAGAAAAATATATAGAGCATGCTTGTTTGTTTTTACTGCAAATAAATAAAAAAAACACTGCAGTTTAAATGATTTAGAATTTTCAAACTGCTGTTTAATGTTTCAGGGTTTCAAGGATTAAAGTTTAATATTTATTATAATAATACAGTACATACTGTGTATGTCACTACTGACACAAACCTTTGAAATTGGGTAATTGTACAGGCAGAATAAAAAATATTTTCAATTATTAAAACTAACTTGTTTAATCAAAAGATTTCATATGTAAAATTAAATATTAATGATCATTTTCACAATTACGTTCAAAGCAATGTTGGGTTGATCTATTGATCCAATTATCTTTAAAATTTTATACAATATAAACGTCAGGTTGCTTTTTTAAATTAAAAAAAATAAATAAAATTAAATATATTTAATATTTTGAGCTTTAGAAGAAGTAAAGTTACTCACTCTTTATAATGAGTTTAGTTCCTCCACCGAAAGTGTACCACAGTGATACATTCCAATGAAGCCGTCGTACAAAAACCTCTGTTACACTCCAGTGATGAACCACACACACACACACACACACACACACACACACACACACACACTTACACACACACACACACACTCACACACTCACACACACACTCACACACACACACACACTCACACACTCACACACACACTCACACACACACACACACACTCACACACTCACACACACACACACACACACACACACACACACACTCACACACACACACACACACACACACACACACACTCACACTCACACACACACACACACACACTCAGTCCTCTGGATGTGTATCAGATGTATCCAGTCAGAATCTGGGTGTATAAAATGGTGTGAGTGTAATATTGTTCTGTAATATTTAGAGTGTTTTCTTTGTTGTGTTTTAGGTTCAGGAGGGGTTCTAGATATTTCCATAGAGAGGTTCCACTTTGCATTATCAGCCCATGCTTCAGTGCTCTGCTAATGTTTATAGTCCTGTGAGTTTAACACTTCATGACTGAGAGCTGCTGCCCAGCAACTTCACCCACAGCAACCATGACTTTCTTCTCCATCTTCATCTGGACTCTCACTCTCTGGACTGGAGGTAAATATCAGGGGTTAAATAGTAACAGTCACATTAACCCCTTTATTATTACTGAGTTTAGATGTGTGTGAACGGGTGAATCCAGTGTGTTCTAATATATTAAATGTGTTTTTGTGTCTTTTTTTCTACTTTTTCTTCTTTTTAGAGTCTTTTGGGGAAATCATAATGACTCAGTCTCCAAATTCTCAGCTTGTGACTCCAGGACAGACTGTTACCATCAGATGCAGATCCAGTCAGAGCATCAGCAGCGCTCTCGCCTGGTATCTTCAGAAATCTGGAGAAGCTCCTAAACTGCTGGTCTATCTTGCTTCTTCTCGTCAGTCTGGAGTTTCTGATCGTTTTACTGGGAGTGGATCTGGATCTGAATATTCTCTACAGATCTCTGGAGTTCAGGCTGGAGATGCAGGAGATTATTACTGTCAGCAGGGTTACATCCCGATCACACAGTGTTAGAGCGTCGTACAAAAACCTCCCTCAGCTGTAGAGGAAGTGCTCAGACTCAGAAACACACACTGATCTGAGATCAGCTGATAAAGCTGCACTCAGCTGAGCTCATCAACTCCAGAACTCTACAGTAGTGAACATTTCTCTCTCTTTAGGGAGTTTTCCTCACTGTGGAACAGAGATTTCACCACTAGATGGAACATCTCACTAGTAGCAGTGAAGCAGCAGCAGATACACACTCTTAGGAGATCACACACACTCTCCAGAGACTGGGATTAAAATTTCAGATCATTTTTGGAAGAAATGGACGACGTGAGCTCCAGAACAAAACTGAAAAGTACCATGCAGACTGTTCTCAGCAACAAGTCCAAAATTCAGGTTCAGTCATGGTATGGAGGTGCATCACTACACTTCTGTGATGCAGCATTAATGCAGAAATAATACAAAACCACATTAAAATACATGACTGTGGAAGAACAGCGTACAGATACTGGACTGTCCTGCCTGCAGTCCTGATCTGTATCCAGTAGTGATGTGTTTACAGGAAGAATAAAACAGAATTAAACCTGAACAATTTCATCACTTAATATCTTCACCAAAGATCTATAGTAACAAAATAGAAGTACCTCACTACTGTATTTAAGTACTAAAATACTGTATCTGTACTCTATTGGATTATTATGTTTACTACACTACTGTACTTAAGTACTAAAATACTGTATCTGTACTCTATTGGAGTAATATTTTTTAATTCACTACCGCACTTAAGTACAAAAATACTGTATCTGTATCTACTGGAATATTATTTTTACTTTTTCACAATTGCTAAAATCCTTTTTTCCAATCTGTAGTCACATTTCCAAAACTCTAAACACAGTAAATCAGTCTTTCTTGGGCTATACCATTAACACAATTAATGTTGTTCAAACTGAAAATTCAGTCATTTATCATGCTTCTACAATGCTTACATTTTCTGTACACACAAGGTTTCCCAATAACACAATTCTGGATCATTTTTCTCTTATTTACAAATGCTTGCAAACAGCAAGTCAAAATCAGGTTCAAAACCATAAATAATCGTAGAGTTCTGCAAAAAATCAGGTGAAAAGCTCATACTGTCATACAAACTTTTACACATTCACACATTTTACACATCAGATCACTGAAATAAAAGGCAGCTGATTCCAATCCCAGTTAGAGACACAAGCAGCTGCTGTCAGTGACAGGAACACATAAAAACAGGGCTTTATTTTGAATGAGTTTGGTCAGTGTGGGCACAGGAGCAGGCAGAGGAAAGAGGAAAGAAAAGAGGAAAGAGGAATCATGTCTGGACAAGGAAGAGGAAGAGTTGGGCCGAGGCAAGAGAGAGGGAGAGGAGTAAGAATGCATGGTGGTGTTCAACAAAGGGTAAGAACTACTGTCACTGATGAAATTAGAGCCTCCATCATAGACCATCTGATGAACCACGGCCAATCACTGAGGGAGGCTGGTGAAAGAGTGCAGCCCAACCTCAGACGCTCAACTGTGTCTTCCATTATTCAGACATTTAGATAAACTAATAGGTAAAGAATACGTTTTACAAGTATATTCCTACTGATGCTATCTTACAGTAACTGCATGCACCGGCCCCACTGCTAATATATATGATGTATTTTTGTTCTTTTACTGTAAAAGATGCAGCGTCTGCCTCCCTCTGGGGGAAGGGGAAACTCCTCAGTGAAGACCAGGAGCATGCCATTGTAGACATGGTGATTTCTGACAATGGAATAAAACAAAAATTCAGACCAAAGTCATAGAAAATAAGCAGTTATTTCACAATGTGGGAAGCATCAGCCTGAGAACCATTGCCCGGACTCTGAGTAAATGCAGAGTTCACCTAAAGCAGTTGTACACAGTTCCTTTATGTCCAGGTGTAGTGTCTATCCTATATACCTTTTATTTCTTGTAGTATAAAACATTTTACTCTCTGCCACCCTGCATGGATATACAAGTTACAGTATGTACAGTAGGACAGACTGAAAGTGTGTTTAAATTCTGTTTCATTTATTTTAGAGAGTCATGGCACCCATTTATGTGGAGGAGGCAGGATTTATCCTGATAAAAACTCGTAGGCGGGGTAGAAATATCATTGGGAAAAGAGCTACCATTAATGTAGCGGGTCAGAGAGCAGCAAATATCACCATGTGTGCTGCAATCTCAAATGCTGGTTTGGTCCTTCACAAATGCCAGATTAGACCCAATAACACTGACCTCTTTCTTTCTTTTTTTGGATGAACTCTACCAACAGCTAGTGCCAGACGCAGAACGGGTTCAGGTGGGAGGAAACGTGAGGACATTTGTGATGACATGGGACAATGTAGCTCTCCACCATTCCCATGTCATAGTTAACTAGTTTACAGACCATCCAAGAATGATGTTCCTTTTCCTCCCGCCCTACTCGCCTTTCCTTCACCCCATTGAGGAATTCTTCTCAGCCTGGAGGTGGAAGGTGCACACTGTAAAACTTAAAAATTAAATAAACTCAATCGATTTGAGGAAACCGATTGCCTTAAACCATTTAAGTTTCATAACTCAAAACTATTTAAGCATAAATGATTTTTTAAGATGAGCGTGAATAATGCACAAAATCATTGTTATATAGAATTGAGTAAATCAAGTGACTTGTTCTAACTATATTCACAGTGTAAATGTTAGTTTATTTAAGTATTTTAGACTCATGTTCACTGTAAACCCTAGTAAGTTAAGTCTACTCAAATCATGTTTTAGGTAATTTGTTGATTCAAATCAATTAAGTTTTCAAAACTCGTTTTTTTTAGTTAATTTGAATGCTGTGTGGAGTTGAACAAATGGTTATTCTCAATATGATTCCTCCATATAAATTAGCGGTACCACTTTAAAATAAGACTATCCTTATAAATGCTTTATAAATGGTTTATAAACTAGATTATTAAGTATTATTGATTAGCTTGTAAAAGCTTTAAAACCATTGATAATCAGTTACAACAATTGAATTCATCAATTTGAGTCATTTAATTCATAGTAAAAAATTAAACATCCTTACAGATATAATAATATGACAGGTTTAATGCTGATTGATGGAAAACACAAAGTAAGATCAGTTTCTAGAAAGATCTGAGGTTTGACAGTAGAAATGTGTGGAATGAGTTTTAAAGTATTTGCAGCTTCATTAATAACCATTAATAATATCCTTTATGAACAATTCATGACCCCTTTATAAAGGTAGTCTTATTTTAAAGTGGTACCAAATTAGCTCTAGAGTGAACAGTATTGAGAGCACAGCCATTAGAGAGTTACTGCAGCTCAGAAAAATGATGCTTGTTCTTACAGCCCACAACACAGAGGCCAAGCAGTTATTCCTGATATATGAGCTACAAACATTAAATTACAAATTGCCTTAAATTATTTAACTTACATTAACTCAAATCAAACACTTAAAACAAACAGGTTTTTACAGCTATAAATGCAAGAAGGCAACAAATAATTTTTGAGTTAGTTTGACTTTATCAGCATAACTGAAGCCAAGTTTCTGTAATATTTAAGTTACATTCACTTAACCCTTGGATGCATGGATGACCAATACCTACACTCTTCCATGAGTGGGGTCAAAAATGACCCCAATTAGAATCAAAGTGTTTTTGCAATGAATACAAAAAATGCCCTTAATTTTGGTTAAAGGTGATTATATTTATTATATTTGGGTCAACAAAAGACAGATTTTACATTTAACATATTGCATATTTACAACTTTTGTAACATTTTTCCACAAGAAATAACATCTGTCACATATTAGCCTGTCTGTCCTGTGTTTTTCCCTCTTTTGGTTTTCTGTGCTCCTGCCCTGTTTTCCTGTCTTGTGTTTCCAGCCATGTGCTTTTTTGAGCACATGGCATTGTTTTGTTATTGTTCTGTCTCCACCCTAGCCCCACCCTAGCCCAGCCCTAGCCATTAGTGTTGTCACCTTGTGTCTTGTTTGTAACCCCGCCCCCTCATTACCTGTCTTCACCCTCCTTGTGTATAAATAGCCTCTTGTATGAGTGTTGCCTTGTGGAGTCTTTTGTGTCTTTGCTGTCTGTATATCCAAGTTTTGTATTTTGTGAATTTATGTTCCCTGAATCCAGGTCTGTTGTTTTGTTAATTCAGTAAGTGTACCTATTTTATTTTGTGTCCCTAGTGTTCTAGTTATTCAGTGTTTTGTTTGTTTAGTCATACTTAGTTTTGTTCTATTCAATATTCTACTTCTAAGGGTTTATTTCTTTATTTATGCGATACCCGTGTTTGTTTTCTGTTTGTTTTCATTTATCTTGTTTATTAAAAATACTTGTAATATATCTGCACTTACGTCCACCCTCTCATTCGTAACAACATCAAAATCTTTAAAAATTATTGTTAGTATGTCCATGTGTCTGCAGGACAAAAAAGAAAATGAACATGCATAATATCAGAACACTGTCCACTCACATTTGCCCGCACAAAATTATTTTCTCTATTAACTGTGTGCAATTTTCACAAACTATTGGCTTTTGGTTGTGATCATTGCACACCGGGGTACTGCATTTCCAACAGCAATTGGTGGCTTTGTGATCTTTGTTTCTTGGACACATCTGGCACCTCTTTCTCTTGTGTCTGCCCTCTTTGCCTCTCTCCCTGTTGCTGGTTTGCAGTTTTTTTCACTCCATACCTTTCCATTGCTTCAGTGATGTAGGTTGGTAGGTTCGGGGTACCTTCCAGTCGACTTTTATGTGAGGAGTTACAAGCTCCTTTGATCTGTGATGTCAGATCCCGAGTCAATCCCACCGATGGGCTCTTCATCCATCATTCGATGGGTTCAGGATCATATCTCGAGCAAGGTCTTCGGGTCTCCTAGCTGGCCTCTGTGTAGCCATGATAGTTTGGATGAGAAAACCTAAAACAGACAATGTTTGAATGACACACAAAACAATAATCAATATGTAGCTATCTAAGTAAATGTCTGTGCATTTATATCAGACAAACCAAGTCTCCCTGAAGCTGCGGGAGTCTCCCGCATTTCGGCAGTGGCTCCCGGATGCCCGCGAGTCACATATAATCTCCCGGAATTCAGAACGAGTGCCCGCAAACGCCACACAGGCCACAGACTTTCTTCTGTAGTCGCGTGTGGGAAGGAGAGAGACAAAACAGAGAGGGCTCTGATTGGCCTGTTCTCTGCAAAGAGTCTGCGAGACGGCCAATCAGTTTTTAGTGTGGGCGGGCAGTGTTTTTCCCCCCTCCCGGATGGGATTTGTTCAGAGAGTGAGAGAAAGCAGATCATGGGGGAGGCAATATTAATAATTATTGTAATATGATATGAAATGTTTTTGATTTTGTGCAATTTCTTGTGATATTGTTACTGTCAATTTTTGTCAAATAAAAAAAAAGCATAGGCAGGAAAGCAGAGGCAGGGCATTCCAAAAAAGAAAAAAGATAAAACTCATTTTATTTCAACTCTGAATACTCTAAATTTTATTTAAAAAAAAAACAAAAAAAACGTAAAATTAATTAATATTAAATTAAAGTTTCGTTATCATTTGGTGAGTTGGGGGGGATGGGCTCCCTGAAATCAACTTTTGCAAATTGGGATGTCTGTTATATGTAAGTAAAAGCACAGACATACATGTGCGCCCACACACACACAATCAATAATGATATAATAGGTTACCTAACAGGTTAGCTTTTATTATACGGAATCATGAATACAATGAGTCTCTACATAACAAATGCAGTAATATCAGCTAGCTTACTAAGCTAGTGTAATGTTAGCTAGCTAAGTAAGCCAGCAAACATAGAACTAACATTACTACTAAGATTATTTTGTAGTTAGCTAACTATTGTCTACTTTGTTGACCAACATGATACTCTATGAGAGAAAAGGCATGGAGTTGATAAATAAAGATAATACTTACATGTATGCTGCTGCTGACCTCCTGGTGGTGAGAATGCAGGTATCAGATGTGTAAGTGGGACAGAACATGTATCCTGACACTCACATTTGGCAAGAATCAAAGATTCCCAAAGAAAACCCTTGAGAATCTGTAGGAAATGCTTGGGGTCATTTTTGACCCCACATATGGAAAACTGGGGTAGTGACACAAAAACTGCAATTTCTTAAAATGTATAAAAACATTAAAAAAAAATTCAAATGGCCTCAAGTCACAAACATGTTTTATGAGGAATACCTGGAATATGGAAGTGTAAAAACGTTTAATTTCAGAGATTTTGAAGAATAACAACCCTCGGGGTCATTTTTGACCCCACTTATGCATCTAAGGGTTAATTAATTCAGTAAGAAATGTAGTTAGGTTTTACAGTGCATGATCATCGACCACATGTCCAAATGTCCCTCCTTGATGCAATGGATGCAGAGACATTTCAGCTGAAGACTGCCAGGGGGAATAAGCCATGCCACGTCTTTCTATCCCAGGTGCATGACAAGGGACAACATGAGATGTGATGTGGATAAAATCATGAGGCCAAATGCTGAAGAGCGTTTAGATTAAAGACTGATCAGTTTTGTGTTCTGCTTTTTCCTCCTTGTTTGGCTTTTTTTTGTATATGTGTATTTTTTCACATATGGTACCATGGCTAATTATGTTTACAATTACAGTAATGTCCCAAATAAAATATAACATTTACTGCAAGACATAGTCCTTTTTTGTCTCTTTTACATTCCATACAGTACGATACAGTAAATATCACTCATTGTAGACAGTATATTGCCAGAAATGCACACATTTGAGAAAAAGGTCCAAATATAGTGGATTTTAATAAAAAATGAACTGACAGATATTATGATACAGTGTTGCAGCATACTACATACAGTAAAAATGGCTTACATTTGTGTCTCATATAAATATAGTACTGTAAATGATATATGGGGGGGTCCTACACCACACCAAATACATATAAAGAACATAAACCCAACATATTTCCATAGACTTGTATGCATTAGAATTTGTACAGTGGCCTCATGAAGTCAAAAACAGAACCAAATACTTCTGATAACAGTGCTCTGAATTGATCTTGTCAGTGTGTATTTGATGCTCTGTGAGAGATGAGGATATAAATAGCTGTGTTTGTTGTTTTGATGGAAGGAATCAGTTTTGCTGGAGATTTGTGAGGTTACAACAAAGCAGTTAATAATATTCAGTTTGTGTTTAGAGTTCTGAGAAACTGAGACAAGTTTCTAGAAATATGTTTAAACATTTGGGAAAAACTGTAACTGTTAGTTTTTTGACAGTGGTTGTGCAGTGATTGACCTCATGTTCCTCTTGAATAGAGAATCTGCACTAGTGTTCTGAAAGGATGATTGGATACTGAAACAGGGTTGCTCTGTTTTAACAGAGTTAATGTGTATAGAGAAATGCAGAGTTGGTATTTAGTTAAGAGTTTGTGCTTTTAAACAGGATGTTAACTATTTGGTTATTTATATGAGGCAGATGTGATGCTGTGTTTAGAGTTTTGAAAAAGTATCTTAGGTATTAGTAAATGCTTGTTAGCAGTCATAAAAAAACTGTAAAATTCTGTTTCTGTATTATATTTTAGTGTTATTTTTACTCCTCTTATTATAATTCAGTAACTTAAATAATTGATATTTTTTGTCTGAAGCAGTTAGTACTATTTATGTCAGATGTGTTTGCCAGCACACCATGCAGAAAAAAATAGCTCAGTTATAATTCTCAGTAAAATTTGTGATCCATGCTGCTAAACATATCAGTTATTGGTCACACTAAGAACATTAAGGAAATATGATTAAAAAAGAAATTGATTAATCTGTGAAACCACACTGAAATCTATTGACTCTGTTCAGCAATAAGAAGTTATCATCTTTATTGATAGTTTAGATAAACTAAAATGAGTTTATTTGTGGGCTACATCTCTAAAGACCCAATGATGAAGATTCTGAGGTTTGCAGATGATGGCGCCTCAAAACCAGCAGTGACGAGTCTTCCTGCAGAGAGTGTATTGGTGTCTTCATACAGCAGCAACATCTGAATTCAGATACATGCTGGTGCCCCACTTTACCCAAATGGTATCATGATAAACTCGTACATCCCATATGTGTTTCTGAAGACTGTCCTTTCATTTATCTCCTTAAACAAATGCAGCTACAGAGCTTTCTGCTCAGATCTACCAATGTATCTTTAGACAGGAGATTTAAACTACATTTCCCTCCATATGTAACACTTTATTTTCATCCCAGTCTAACACCTTTATAACACCAGTAATATTTAATAAGTAATGATAATCTACATCTCACTATTATCTGTGTTGACTCTTCTGAACTTTATCCAATCCTACTTTATCAGGACCATCAGCACTTAATACTTTTCCTTTTCATTTCCCTTGTTTCTACTGATCTTGTTTTTTTTGGGGGATATTCTGATGACATATACTAAAATATTAAAATATCAGATATCTTATCCACTGTTTCCAGTCTCTGAAATGAACACAGCTAACATGCTGATGTGGGGTTTACATGGGTTGAACCAGGGATAGATGAGCAATCACACATGTTCAAACATCTGCATTAAAATGTGGAGTACATTTCTAATCATGGTACCTAAGATTTAATAGAGAAATTTATATAAAGTAATCAGAAATAAATATAACTATTTTAATACCCATGTAGAAAAGTCTTCTTAAATGTAACTGAAACTTTGTTAAATTTGTGTTTGATCTGATTGGACTCGTGTTTACTGTTATCAGCAGCAGTAAAGACAGAAGACAGAAGTGAAACCAGACCCCCCTCCAACCAGTGGAGCTCAGATCTGCATGAACAGTCCTGATTGGTCCTCTTTCTCCCAGAATAGAGCAGAACTTTCAGCAGATGTTCAGCTTCATTCAGCCAAACTCACTCAAGCACAACACACACAGCACTGCACTGAAGCTGCAGCTAAACACACTCTCTACCAACACTGATCATCAGCATTCATTACAATACAACACACACAGTGTCCAAAATCCAGCTTTATTTCAGCACAGCAAAAGTATGGGGACAGCTACAGCACACTGACCAGAGTAAAGACACAAATATCAGCACTGTGTAGAATTTACACTCTATTGGAGATGCAGGTGGAAGCAGCTCTATGTTCACTTCTATCTTGGAGCTGCTAGCCTTCACACTCGCTCTTCCTCAACCTGATTGGCTGAACCGCGTTGTCGTGGGAGACGGTGCAGGTAAACTCCTCCCCCTTTTCCCAGAGTGCTTTGCTGAGGGTCAGGGTGCTGCTGCGGCTGTAGCGGCCGTTCTTCTCTTCTTCTGCACTGGTCAGAACCCCGTCCTTCACCTCTGAGCCGTCCACCGTCCAGCTGACCAGCGCCCCCTGTGGAGAGTAGCCAGACAGCAGGCAGAGCAGAGAGGCGGAGCCCTCAGACAGCTGCAGAGAGGAGGGGCGGAGCAGAGACACGGAGGGCTTCACCGTGGGACCGGCTGGAGAGAGAACACACACATTTAAACACTTTATTTACATTAAAAAGGGAGAAAATAAATGATAGTATCCATATGTTAGTTGAGAGTCATTATGTAATCCAGGTTTAGACTGAGAACGATGTTAAAGATTCAGAGAACAGCGTGTCGTCCAGATATACAGGCTGCCTATAACAGCTGAGAGAGAGAACAGTTCTTTACTAACTGCTCGACTTTTCTTTAACCCGCTCCAACAATCTGCAGAACCCAAACACACACTTTATTAATGAGCCCAAAACTACAGAACCAGTACAGTTACTCTGCATTCAGTACATCCCATAATCACAGATACTGTAACAGTTTATAGAAAAACAATAATCCATACATATCTGATAAGATCAACACATTTAACACTCCTAACACTTCTGATAACTTCATTATTAAATACTACAGTGTCAGGAGTCAATTCTGATTAATGAGTGTAAATTCTGATTCGTTATTGGATCATATCTCCAACATCTTTGTTAATAAAAGGTCTAAAATGCAGCAGATATGATCATTTAAACATGAAACAGACAATTATAGTGTAAGCTTCTGATCATGCTCTGAATCAGTGATTGTAAAATATAATCAACATCAGCATTAATAGAGATGATTAACAGGAGAATCATATTTGCTACATAATTTAATCCGATTTTCTGAGATCTCAAACCACAGAAAATATTAATTTATTGAATTATTATTTTTTAAATACCTATTGAATAACTGAGAAATGTACAATTGTACACAAGTAATAATATAACAATAAAATAAATTAAAATCACACCCCAAAAATATGTAAAAGTTACTAAGTACAATTAGAAACATATATAGAGCATGCTTGTTTTTTTACTGCAAATAAATAAATAAAAACATTGCAGTTTAAATTATTTAGAAATTTTAAACTGGTGTGTAATGTTTCAGGGTTTCAAGGATTAAAGAGTAATATTTATTATAATAATACAGTATATACTGTGTATGTCACTACTGACACAACCCTTTGAAATTGGGTCATTATACTGGCAGATTCAAAAATATTTTCAATTATTAAAACTAACTTGTTTAATCAAAAGATTTAATATGTAAAATTAAATATTAATGATAATTTTTACGTTCAAAGCAATGTCGGGTTGATCATTTGATCCAATTATCTTTAAAATTTTATACAATGTAAATGTCAGGTTGCTTTTTTAAATTCAATAAAAAAAATAAAATGTAATATATTTAATATTTTGAGCTTTAGAAGAAGTAAAGTTACTCACTCTTTATAATGAGTTTAGTTCCTCCACCGAAAGTCCACCACAGTGATACATTCCAATGAAGCCGTCGTACAAAAACCTCTGTTACACTCCAGTGATGAACCACACACACACACACACACACACACACACACACACACACACACACTTACACACACACACACACACTCACACACTCACACACACACTCACACACACACACACACTCACACACTCACACACACACTCACACACACACACACACACACTCAGTCCTCTGGATGTGTATCAGATGTATCCAGTCAGAATATGGGTGTATAAAATGGTGTGAGTGTAATATTGTTCTGTAATATTTAGAGTGTTTTCTTTGTTGTGTTTTAGGTTCAGGAGGGGTTCTAGATATTTCCATAGAGAGGTTCCACTTTGCATTATCAGCCCATGCTTCAGTGCTCTGCTAGTGTTTATAGTCCTGTGAGTTTAACACTTCATGACTGAGAGCTGCTGCCCAGCAACTTCACTCACAGCAACCATGACTTTCTTCTCCATCTTCATCTGGACTCTCACTCTCTGGACTGGAGGTAAATATCAGGGGTTAAATATTAACAGTCACATTAACCCCTTTATTATCACTGAGTTTAGATGTGTGTGAACGGGTGAATCCAGTGTGTTCTAATATATTAAATGTGTTTATTTCTAATTTTCTTCTTTTTAGAGTCTTTTGGAGACATTATAATGACTCAGTCTCCAAATTCTCAGCTTGTGACTCCAGGACAGACTGTTACCATTAACTGCTCATCCAGTCAGAACATTTGGTATGCTGTCAACTGGTACCAGTTTAAAGCTGGAGAAGCTCCTAAGTTTCTGATGAAGCAAGTTTCCCAGCGTCAGTCTGGTGTTCCTCCTCGATTTATTGGAACCGGATCTCTCACACAGTTTTCACTGCAGATCTCAGGAGTTCAGGCTGAAGATGCAGGAGATTATTACTGTCAGCAGTATAGCAGCACTCCGTTCACACAGTGTTAGAGCGTCGTACAAAAACCTCCTCAGCTGTAGAGGAAGTGCTCAGACTCAGAAACACACACAGTTGTAGGATTGAATATATTTATAAACACTTCATTACATGCATGAAAAATGGTTATTGGTAAGAATAGTATAATGTTTTAGTAAAATGTTATCAAATATAACCATTTTGAAAAGGGTTTATGAATTAAATAACAAAATTAACATGTAAGATACCATGAATAGATGATAACAGAGCTTTAGAACCTTTAATTTTATTAGAGAACCCTTGTAGAACACCCTAATCATGAGTCGTGTGTCCAATACTTAGCAGTAATGTGTGCAATTAGAACTTCAGGAGGAATCTTCTTCCTCCACTGTGGCATAACTTCACTGCATCAGTGAGATCTTTACCTTTGGATTTGTTTGGATATCAGAGATGGACATTCCAAGATTCTGGAAGTTCTGACTTTGTGTGATGGTCTGTCAGCTACCAAAAGTAATATGGACGTAAAGGTATTTTTAAAGCCTGGAGTTACAGAACCAGAACTTTCTATTTTATATTACATATCTGGATTTAATCAGCAGTGATCAGAGAACCCATGGGAGTTTTAGATCACTGAGTACGTTTGAAGGAACACCAGTTCTTCTGTACTGGTTTAACTGGGATCTGCTCCTGTAAAATATGATCATGGAAAGAGTTTGTTCAGTTGTTACAGAATGATTCAGGGTTTTCTTAAACTCAATGCCAGTACTTGCAGGAAACGTCCAGATAGATTTGGATATAAATGCTTATATCTCTGTACTCTCCTGCACACAGTTCTCACCACATTCCTACAGATCTTTCTGAAGAACCGAATGACTGAAAACACCTTTACAACACCAAAACAAAATAAGGAACAATGGACACAAAAAAACTGATCATAACTCCAAAAACTTCTGTATGAGTTCAATAATGGACTAGTCCAGTTTTGACTTAACATACAATCTGACTTAACATACAGTGTAAAAACACCACTTGATAATGATGATTTACCAAATTTGGAACATTAATGAGTATTTTTAACTTCAGAGAGGTAGTAATGTCTACAGTATTACTAATTATAATACTGACATCGGATCAATAACATGACAACTATCAGGCTACATTGATTTAAAAAAAAAGGTTTAAATGTGAAAGCATGCATATTTAGGACATCTCCTATATATGTATGTTTTAACATTTCAGAAAACATCAGTTAAATGATTTTCTTTTGTTCTGATATTTAAAGTGTGAAATTATCATGTGGTTCGACCCATAATAGCATTAACTGTAATAGATGTAATAAAAATCTAATTTCTTTGGCTGAAACATTAATAACTGACTAACAGAAGTATAGATAATAATGCAGCGCACTCAATCGATCCACAAATATCGATTCAACACTGCCAAATATGCAGTATTTATCAGTATTATGCCCAGGATGTACTTTGGCATTAATAAAATACTACTAAATATACATATGATTGTGTGATGTGTGTATATATGTGTATACTACCGTTTGGTACCGTACTGGTATTATGATTTCAGTTCAATTTAGGGTTGGGCGATGTCTCTTTAATTGGCAGTTGACGATGTTTACAGGGAAACATGGCAATGGACGATGATATCGTGGGGGGTGGGTGTTGATTAGAAATAACTAAAAACTGACATATGCAAAAAAGGAAAAATAGGACACTTAAAAAAGATCATTAAATGATGAGGATACATAAAAAATAAAGAATGTATATCTTATGAAGAAAAAAATGATTTAATCAATAAGATAATAAAAATATTTCAGATGAATAAAACAATAATTCATATGAAATAAAAACTCATTTAAAACACAATCAAAGGCTTTCTGTGCGCAGAATAATAAAAGTTTCAGTTTCAGTTAGTTTCAGTTTCAAGTCATTGAAACAGCTCACCAAAACCTCAACCTTTCCTTTATATTTGACAATATTTGATTAAATTTACAGATTCTTACTCATCTTCATTTATTTAACTAAACTGAGTTTTATATTTGTAGCCTCGCGCTGAATTCAGCTCCGCGCTGCGGAAGAGCAAGAGAGCGAGAGAGAGAGAGAGAGCACGCGCGCAGCACATCTTTGCTGGTGGTAGCTGCTACAGCAGGCTGACTACTCTACGTTGGTTAATTTGGGTGTTTTCTGTAATAATTCTGTCGCTCTTTCCTTTTTTATTGCTTGTAATTTTTGTTTTTTTTATTATTTTTTGTCATTTGACATTCAGCGACCGGAGGCCCCCCTAGTGGCGAGGCCCGGGACTGCAGCCTTTTCAGCCCATTCTTTTAATCCGGCCCTGTATATATATATATATATATATATATATATATATATATATATATATATATATATATATATATATACATTTTATTTATTTTTTTATTATTATTTATTAATTTATTTACAGGAACTCATGATTTTAGAAACAACAATTTTAAACCAACCAGAATATGTTTTATACTTAATACATTTACTTTGAAAGGAAAGGAAAGGTTTAATGAGTAGAGCAGCACAAAAAAATCGTACATCTAATACAATACAATACAATACAGCTACTCAAAAAGGAGTGGGAAGAAGAAAACTTATTTAAACCCACCCCTTTCTTCAAAATTAACATAACTTACATAGCTTACATAGCCACTTCCCATCAACTTACATTAAATGAAACTTAACAACAGAGAAAATTAAATTTACAAATACTTAGAATCCTCTAACCTAGATACCAACAGCGATAGTAAAGAAGGTCCCAATCACTCTATACTGATCCCAAACCATCTTTTTATAATGTGACTTAAATTTATGAATACTTTGGCATTGCTTGTGTTTGGAGTCCAGGCTATTCCATAATTTAACTCCACATACAGACACACAAAATTTTTTTCTGGTAGTTCTAGCTTTACATGATGAAAACTTAGCAAAACCTCTAAGATTATGAGCACACTCTTTAACTATGAAAAACTTCTGAATATTACTTGGTAATAAGTTGTTAAACGCCTTGAATAAAATCTGAACTGTGTAATAGTTTACGATGTCATGAATCTTAAGTAATTTTGATTGAATAAAAAGATTATTACTATGCTCTAAAAATCCAACTTTGTGTATAATTCTCATTGCTCGTTTTTGTAATTTAAATAGTGTTTGTATTGTACATTGATAATTGTTGCCCCATACTTCCGCACAATATGATAAGTATGGGAGAACTAGAGAACAATATAATATACGGAGTGCTTTGTGATCGAGAAATTGCTTTACTTTGTTCATAATAGAGAGGCTTTTGGAAATTTTTGTTTTTATGTGTCTGATGTGGGCTTTCCATGTTAATTTACTGTCTATTATTACTCCTAAAAATTTGTTTTCAGTTACAGTTCCAATTGGGGCACCATCTATGCTTATTTGAAATACAGAATTAATCTTATCATTACCAAATATCATTGCTTTTGTTTTAATTAAATTTAAAGATAACTTGTTTCTGTCCATCCATTCTTTTATTTTACTTAATTCATCATTTACAGTATTTATGAGTTCATTATGATTGTCACTGCTATAAAAAATATTAGTATCATCCGCAAATAATATTAGTTTTAGTGATTTTGATACATTGAAAATATCATTTATATACATGTTAAACAATTTTGGGCCCAACACGGCCCCCTGGGGGACACCACAAGCGATGCCAAGATATTCAGATGTATAATTACCCATTTTCACATATTGAACCCTTTCTGTAAGATAACTCTCTATCCAGTTACCTGCTACTCCTCTAATTCCATATTTCTCTACTTTTTTTAATAATATTGAATGGTCTATAGTATCAAATGCCTTTTTGAGGTCCATGAATATTCCAACTGCATATCTTTTCCTGTCCAATGCATTTGTAATTTCTTCTATTGCCTCAATAATAGCCATTGATGTAGTTCTTTTGGCTCTGAAGCCATATTGACCTTCATTTATTAACTCAAATTTTTCAATAAATTTTTCTAAACGAGAATCAAACAATTTTTCTAAAATTTTTGAAAATTGCGGAAGTAAAGAAATAGGTCTATAATTAGTAAAAATATATTTATTGTCGTTTTTGTAGATTGGTACAACTTTTGCAACTTTCATTTTTTTCGGAACACATCCAGTTTGGAAAGACAGATTACAAATATAGGTCAGAGGTTTTGAAATGTTATTTATAACTTTTTTAACTAATACCATATCTATATCATGACAATCTGTAGATATTTTACTTTTACATTGGTTAACAATATTTTTTACTTCATGTTCATCTGTTGCAGAAAGAAAGATTGAGTTTAAATTTCCTTTTATAGTTTCATTGGACTGATGATGTCCTAAACTTGGGATATCAGCAGCCAAGTCTGGGCCAACATTGACAAAATTGACTTTGAGGACAATGTCTTCATTAGGTAGAGTCACCTGGAATTGTTTTTTCAGCGTCTTGAAGGTGTTCCTGGAGGTGCTGAACAATAGTTGCTGCTTTGCGCTGTGAAGCTCCAGCTCATCCCAAATCACCTCAAATCACCCTTTCAGTTGGGTTTAGGTCAGGGAATACGTGTAGGTGTGATTAAAGACACCACAGGCGTCCCCTGCACCGGACCTACAATACCAAGAATTTTCCCAATAGCATGGAAATATATTGTGTTGTACTGTAATTCCCGGCCGGGTGGGAATTTTGTACAGGTTTGTGCATGCCACAGTAACAGCAGAATGCACAGATTTGAGACTTTGCAGCTTTGCTTAAACAGTGAGCATAATCTGCAGGAATTTACTAATTGCATTCATTGCAGCATTAATGTCAAGACCTCTACCATCGCTAATCTGGATTTTAATTATTTATTCATGGGTTTGTTTGGTCACTTCCAAAATGCCCAGCTGGACTACAAACAACAGACAACGTTGGCATTATAATATAATTAAATATAATATAATATAATATAATATAATTGATTTAATCACAGAAATAATATTTTTTCTCCCTCAAAATTGGCAGTCCCTGGTATTTAAGATGCTGAACTGAAAGAAGAGATCCCCTAAAGTAGCTCTTTCTGATTAACGACTGGGTCAGGTTACTCGTTAAACTGCGAGCGAGTTTACGTAGTACTTTAGTTACGCACGGGTTTGGCAAACACTCTTTAATTAACGATCAATCTTAAGTACAAGTTAATGAAGTTCTTAGCATTACGAAGCTTTCGGGAAACCCACCCCAGAACAGCTGTTAGAACAGAAGTAAGACCTGAAACCAGCACCTCCCCCTTCCCCCACCCATCCAGATAACCACAAACAAGGTAGAAATCAGGTGGGAGGAGCTTAGTTCTGCATGAACAGTCCTTATTGGTCCTCTTTCTCCCAGAATAGAGCAGAACTTTCAGCAGATGTTCAGCTTCATTCAGCCAAACTTACTCAAGCACAACACACACAGCACTGCACTGAAGCTGCAGCTAAACTCTCTGCACTCTCTACCAACACTGATCATCAGCATTCATTACAATACAACACACACAGTGTCCAAAATCCAGCTTTATTTCAGCACAGCAAAAGTATGGGGACAGCTACAGCACACTGACCAGAGTAAAGACACAAATATCAGCACTCATCTCAGAAATTAACAGGAAGTGTGACAGTCATGGAAATCAAATGCTCTTTTGATGTATATATGATTTAGATTTATATATAGTTTTGATGTAAATAGCTGTGCTATATTTGTAAAATACTGCAGTACCTGTCGCTGATGAACATTCTAAATTTGAATGGTTACTCATGTAAAAAGATGAAGTTTAGGGCATGTGCACAGACTGTGTGGGTGTGGCCTACTGATATCAGGTTTGGGAAAGATGAAGTCTAAGCAGTTAACGAAGTACTGTTTTGTATCAGCAGCAAATAAACTATAAATGTGTTTGTCAGAGTGAAGCTGCTCTATGCTGGACTGAAGAGTTCACACTGTAAACTGCAGAAACTGTAGTTAGATCATTAGAAATGCAGCAGAACAGAAAATCTCACCTTCACACATTAATCTCTTTTTACCCGTTTCTGCCTGTCAGACCTTGCAGCTGGCACTACACAAGCAAACACACACAAACTCACACACACACTTACACACACACAGACCTACACAAATACTCACACACACAGACATGCTAACACACACAAACATGCTCACGCACACAAACATGCTTACACACACATACACAAATACTTACTAACACACACAAACGCTTAAATGTGTCTTATCTCAAAATCCTCAAGTCTGAAAGAACTGGGCCTGGATAAATGCAGCAGAACAGAAAATCTCATCTTCACACATTAATCTCTTTTCAACTGTTTCTGCCTGTCAGACCGGGCAGCTGGTACTAAACACAAAAACACACACACATATGCAAACATGCTCACACACACACACCTGCATACACAAACACACACAAACATGCTCACACAAACACACAGACATGCTCACACATACTCACACACATACACAAACATGCTCACACTCACACACACCCACACACTTATCTCATCTCAAATTTCACAAGTCTGAGAGAACTGGACCTTTGTAATAATGAACTGCAGGATTCAGGAGTGAAGCTGCTCTCTCCTGGACTGAAGAGTTCACACTGTAAACTGCAGAAACTGGAGTAAGATCATCAGAAATGCTGCAGAACAGAAAATCTCACCTTCAAACATTAATCTCTTTTCAACTGTTTCTGCCTGTCAGACCGGGCAGCTGACACTTCACACACACAACACTCATGCACACACAAAATCCTGCTCAGAAACATACACTCACAAACATGCTAACACAGACATGCTCACTCACACAAACATGATTACACACAAACATTCTCACACACTCATTCACACACACTCACTCACAAACTCACACATACAAAAATACTCACACACACAAACAAACATGCACATACAAAAACATTCTCACACACACAAACATGCTCACACACACAAACACAGGCAAAAACATACTCTCACAAACACACACATACAAACCTGCATACGCAAACATGCACACACACATACACAAACATACTCACACACTTATCTCTTTTAAAATTCCTCAAGTCTAAAAGAAAAACTGGACCTGGGTAATAATGAACTGCAGGATTCAGAATTGAAGCTGCTCTCTGCTGGACTGAAAAGTTCACACTGTAAACTGCAGAAACTGGAGTAAGATAATCAGAAATTCAGCAGAACAGAAAATCTCACCTTCAAGCATTAATCTTTTATCACCTGTTTCTGCCTGTCAGACCTGGCAGCTGCCACTACACACACAACACACATACATGCTTACACATACACAAACATATACAAATACTTACTCACACACACAAACATGCTCCCACACACACTTGCACACACAAACAAGCTCACACACAGACATGCTTACACACACAAACATGCTTACACACAGTTTCATTCACACACACAAACATGCTTACACACACTTAATTACACATACACAGACAAACATACATAAATACTTACTCACACACATTTATCTCTTCTTAAATTCCTCAAGTCTGAGAGTATAATAATGCAATAATGAATTGCAGGATTCAGCAGTGACGCTGCTCTCTGCTGGACTGAAGATTTTACATTGTAAACTGCAGAAACTGGAGTAAGATCAACAGAAATGCACCAGAACAGAAAATCTCGCCTTTAAACATTAATCTCTTTTCAACTGTTTTTTGCCTGTCAGTTGCCACTACACACACACACACACACACACATGCACACAGTTATCTTATCTCAAATCCCTCAAGTCTGAGAGAACTGGACCTGGGTTATAATGAACTGCAGAATTCAGGAGTGAAGCTACTTTCTGCTGGACTGTAAACTGCAGAAACTGGAGTAAGATTGTTAAAAATGCAGCAAAACAGAAAATCTTACCTTCAAACATCAAACTCTTGTCACTTGTTTCTTGCTTCTAGCTCATGCCTACACTTACACTCACAAACATGCTCACAACACAAACATGCCTACACTCACACTCACAAACATGCTCACACACAAACATGTACACACACACAAACATGCTCACACACAAACACACACTCATTCACACACAGTCACATACACAAAAATACTCACTTAGACAAACAGCCATGCTCATACACACTCACACACAGATATGCTTACAAACACAAACATGCTCACACACACATGCAAACAAGTTCACATACACTCACTCATTCCTTCATTCACACACAAACATACACCAATACTCACTCACACATACACATGCTCACACACACAAACATGCTTTCTTACAAACACACAGAAACATGCTCACACACACACACACACCTTCATACACAAACATGCTTACACAGATATGCTTACACATACACACACTCGCACACATACACAAACGTGCTCATACACACACACACACACACACTTATCTCATCCCATATTGTTCAAGTCTGAGAGAATTGGACCTGGGTAATAATGACTCTGCTGGACTAAAGAGTTCACACTGTAAACTGCAGAAACTGGAGTAAGATCATTAGAAATGCAGCATAACAGAAAGTCTCACCTTTACACATTAATCTTTTATCACCTGTTTGAAATTCCCTGGGACCAGGTAAACTACAAAGACCATAATCCTTTTCAGCAGGATAAGGCGGGACTTTAAAATAGTTTAAAATATCACAGTCGGCCATTTTTATTTTTTTTGTTTGGCATGGTCTGAGGATTTGTACCCTTTTGGATTGAGGACTGAGCTTCCATTGGATTTGTGTTTGCATAAACCATCCATACTGTATAAACCATCCAACCTGTATATACATCCATCCTGTATATCCCTTTATCCATCATATATCTCCCAACAAACCCTCTACCTTCTTTTATCCTCCATCCATCCTTTCCTCAGCCATTCATTAACTAGTGTCCATCCATGCAGCTGCTCTGCATCATTGTGAAAGACACTGAATAAACTGCATCAGTTGAAGTCTGTTCGTCCTCCTGTGTTTTAATGGACACACCATCACGACAGCCACCCTTCCACCAAATGCAACCCAACTAAACTTTACATCACCTGTTTCTGACTGTCACAGCTGATACTACACACACAACACACACACAAACATGCACACACACCATATGTATAATGGAAGAAAGGTTGTTAAGGGCTAAATTTCAGTTTTTGAGGAATGTAGGTATAAAATGGCTCCAATAGTGGAAACACATGCTCTTCCAGATCAAAATCCAATATATCCCACACATCTGTTCATAATTTTATAACTTCTGTTATTATGTAAAATATGATATTAAATTCTGGTTCCTGCTACAGCTGCACCGTGTTTCTGATTAGTAACCTTTGACTTATGGTCAGACACAAATTGATCTGATCTGACCCCAAAAAGTTCCACACAAACATTTCCCACTCAAAACTCAGAATGTAAGTTAGGTGCGGTAGATCAACTATAATCCTTTTGACACTGTTTTAACTATTTTTATCATTAGTTCAATTCAATTCAATTCTATTTTATTTATATATTGGTTTTTTTTTACAACAAAATTTGTCACATAGCAGCTTTACAGAGAAAAACAGGTCCACACCTCTTATGAGCGAGCACCACAGAGATGCCAATTATTGTGAATTCCAAGTAATTCCAAATGGTTCACATACTTTTTCTTGCAACGGTATATAGTTACGGGTTGCGCTTATTACTTTGGAAAATATTTCTTGCTAAAATCAAAGCTGAAACCTGATATGGAAAAAGAAAATGCATAATTAAATAATTTAAAAGGTGTAGTAAAGTGATTTAAATAGCAATATTGTGTTTTAGTTTACACATAATTTCCTATGTCTACGAACCCCTGGATCTGCAGTCTTATCTAAAGGGAAAAACTTTAATTACTAAAAGCTAAAGTAAACAAGTAAGGTTTTAGTTTAGACTTACAGATTGACAAATTTAGGGAGATTATTCCAGTTTATTCAGGTCCTAAGAAACAGATAAATGTGATTAGATTTTTTAAATTCAACTTTTGGTCATATGATGAACGAATTTATAACAATAACTGAATTTGAGGATTTTAAAATATGCTAAGCAATACATAAATATGATGTCTTTATATGTGCAGTAAATGACAGCTGTTCTGTGAGATGGTGTGATGAACAGTGAATGATAAGGATCTTCATGAATACAGTAAGTTAAATGTAGAAGAGCTGTTCAGATCAGTTATACTGCTCTTCTTCTTCTTCATCTTCTGGTGAAGCAAGAATTGTACACTGCAGTCATATTTACAGAGCAGCTGATCTGAAAACAGGGCTGTAGCTTCGCCCACCCGGTGCCTATTGGCTGTAAGAGAAGGAGGGCGGGGCTTAGAAAGAGCGTGCGCTGTGACGCAGTGAAGTAGAAAGTGAAAGTAAGTCCGGTTTCGTTCATTAAAACAGGACAGAAGTCTGGATTCACTCGGTAAGTTCAGAAATAAAGAGATTGTAGAACAGAACAGAACTCGGAACCGGTTCTAAAGGTTCCTCAGATCCAGAACCGGTTCTTTAAGCTCAGCTCAGTGTCTGATTACACTGGAAGAAACCAGGATCAGCATGGAGATCTGAACCGGAATCAGCTGTAACAGATCAATAATGCTGTAAACTGAAGAGAAATGTGCAGATATATATTTATATTTATAGATCACAGTGTATTTTATGTATATTTAAATACTATAACTGATTAATGTGGGCTTTGATCTGCTGGGTAGTTAAAAATAGGGCGGATTCAGATATACTAGCGCTGTTCAACCAGCAGGGGGAGCAACAGAGGCAATGGCAGTGTGATGTGTTTGTGTTTTTAATCTCGTTCCTTTATATTATACTTAAATAAATGTTCATATAATAGAATAATGTGCTTAATTATAGTAATGTTGTGTTATGTATTAATAATAATAATAATAATAATAACAAAACAGTTAATGTTATATTAATTTCATGTTATGTTTTTGTTCTGTTTGTTTATAAGAAATAGTTTAGTTCATCCTTATAAGTTTATTCTAATGGCTGATCTGTTCACAGGATGTCTTCAGTGTCCAACTGTGTGTGAATGAAGAAGAATAAATTATGGATATTCAGAACTCCAGCAGTGGAGCAGGACCCGCTTCATGCATACTGAAATTAAGAAATGTAATGCAGAAATGCAAAATTCAGAAATGTGATGGAAATTCAGAGATGCAATGCACATTCAGAAATGAAATATAAATTTAGAAACACAATGCAAATTCAGAAACATGAAGCAAATTCAAAAAAGCAATGCAAATTCAGAAATGTGATGGAAATTCAGAAAACAATGCAAATTCATGGATGCAATGCCATTTCATAAATGCAATGCAAATTCAGAAATGTGATGGAAATTCAGAAACACATGCAAATTCAGATATGTAATGCAATTGCAGAAATGCAAAGCAAATTCAGATATGTAAAGCAAATTCAGAAATTCAGCAATTCAAATTTTAAAATGCAATGCAACTTCAGAAACGTAATAGAAATTCAGAAAAACAATTTAAATTCAGAAACACAATGCAAATTTTGTAACATTATACATATTCCCAAATGCAATTAAAATTGACAATGTGATACAACTTCAGAATTGCAATCCAAATTCTAAACTGCAATGAAAAGTATAATAGAATAGTGTGCATAGTTACAGTATTGTTGCATAATGTATTTATAATATTATAAACATCAAAACAGTTAGAATTATTAATAATAACAACAACATTAATTATTACATTATTTCCATTTTATGTTTGTTTATAAGAAATGGTTTAAAAAAACCTTATGAATTTATTCTAATGGCTAATCTGTTCACAGGATGTCTGCAGTGTCCAGCTGTGAGTGAATGAAAGAAGAATAAACGATGGATCTTCAGAACTCCAGCAGTGGAGAGCAACTCCCTGTCCTAAAGTGAGTAAACTAAGATTAGTAATAGAATTTAATCATGAAATAGTTTTGTGTTTTAATGGGTGCAGCTCTGATCCTGGACTTTTACAAGATAAATTTAGAAATGTTAAGCAAATACAGTAACACAAAAATCTAAAATACAATGCAAATTCGGAAATGCAATGCACATTTTGAAATGTAATGCAAATTCAAAAATTCAATGGAAATTCAGAAATATGATAAATTAAGAATTATGATGCAAATTCAGAAAATATGATACAAATTCAAAAACTATGATTCAAAGACAGAAATGCTATGCAAATACAAAACACAATGCAAATTCAGAAATATGATGCAAACTCAGAAACAGACACTTAAATAAAACATGTTTTAATTCAGAAATGCAATGCAAATTCTGAATAAATGAATAAATAAATAAATATATAAATAAATATTTTTTTATGATAAAAGTTCTGAAATATGATTCAAATTCAGAATCAAAATGCAAATTATAAACGGCAATAAATTCAGAAATGTGCTGCATATTCAGAAATGCAATGCAAATTTGGAAATGTGATGCAAATTCAGAAAAGCAATGCAAATTCAGAAATATTATGAAAACTCAGAGATACAATACAAATTTAGAAATATAATGCAAAATGAAAATAATAATGTTAAATAAAAGCAGGTAGAAAATTAATTAATGTAATAATCTGATGTCAGCTAAGTCATTAAAATGTTTGAAACTCTTCTGGGATGATTATGGAAAAAGTTATAAAGTTATAAATTCAGAAAAGCAATGCAAATATAGAAATGCAATGTAAATTTAGAAATTCATTGCAAATTCAGAAATATGGTGCAAATTCAGAAATATGATATAAATTCAGAAAAGCAATGCAAAATTAGAAATGCAATGTAAATTTAGAATTTAGAATTAGAATTTAGAAATAAGAATTATGAGACAAATTCTGAAAAGCATTGCAAATACAGAAACTCAATGCAAATTCAGAAATGCAATTCATATTCAGAATTTGATACAATTTTACAATAATGTTGACAATTTTAAGCAGTATGATGCAATGCAAATTAAGCAATATGATGCAAATTTGGAAATATGATGCAAATTCATAAACAATTCACACTGCAATGCAAATGCAATGCAAATTCAAAATGCTGTGCATATTCTGAAATGCAATGCAAATTCTAAACATGATAAAAATTCAGAAAATATGATCCAAATTTAGAAACACAATGCAAATTCTGAAATGTAAGGCAAACTCAGATATATGATACAAATTCTGAAATATTATGCAAATTCCAAAACACAATGCAAATTTTGAACTGCAATGAAAATTCAGATATGTGCTGCAAATTTAAAAATGCAATGCAAGTTTAGAAATATGAAAATCCAGAAATGCAATGCAAATTCAGAAATATTATGACAATTCAGAAATTCAATACTATGTTAATAATAATATTAAATAAAGCAGGTAGAAATTTAATTAATTCAATAATCGGATGTCAGCTGAGTCTGCTGAGTCATTAGAACATTTGGGACTCTTTGGGGGCAGTTATGGAAAATGTTAGTGTGAAACCTGTGATTAAGTTTTAGTAAAGAAAGTTATTAATCCACACTTTATTCATCATGAAGATCTGTTTACAGAAGGAATAGGGCAGCATCTCCAGCCCCCAGTGGAGTGTCTATGAAGAGTGACCGGTCCATCAATAATCCTCCTAATTTCAGCAGTGAAGCTGTGACCTCTGACTCAAAGTAAGTAAAACATTAAAGCCTCAGAGATTTGACTGTTAATGACCTTTTTTAATGTATAAAACACACACACATAAATATGCAAATTTAGAAATTCAATGCAAATTCAGAAATGTGATGCATATTCACAAATGTGATACAAATTCAGAAAAGCAATACAAATTAAGAAATGTAATGTAAATTTAGAAATGCACTGCAAATTTAGAAATATGATAAATTCAGGAAAGCAATTCAAATTAGGAAATGCAATGTAAATTTAGAAATGCGTTGCAAATTCAGATATATGCAAATTCAAAAATATAATGCAAATTCAGAAATACCATGCAAATTCAGAAAAGCAATACAAATTTAAAAATACAATGCAAATTCACAAATACAATGCAAATTCAAAAATAGAATGCAATTTCACAAATATGATGCAAATTTAGAAATGCAATGCAGATTCATAAATATGATGCAAAATCAGAAGTGTTGCAAATTTAGAAATATAATGCACTTTCAAAACCAGAATGCATATTTAGAAATATGATGCAATTTCAGTATAGCAATGCAAATTGCGAAATGCAATGCAAATTTAGTAATACGATGCAAATTCCGTAACATGCAATTTCAGAAATATGTTCAAAACCAGAATGCATATTCAGAAATATGATGCAATTTCAGAAAACCAATGTTGATTCAGAAATGCAGTGCAACTTTTGAAACGTATTGCACACTCAGAAATATGCAAATTCGGAAATGCAATGCAAATTCCGAAATCTGATGTAAATTCAGAAATGCATTGCAAATTCATGAATAAGATGCACATTCAGAAATGCAATGCAAATTCAGAAATATTATGCAAATGTAGAAGTGCAATGCAAATTCAGAAAAGCAATGCAAAGAAAGTGAGTGTGGAAACTGTGAATGAGTTTTAGTAAAGGAGGTCATTACTCCACACTTTATATAATGCAAAATGCAAATTCACGAGTAAGATGCAAATTCATAAGTGCAATGCAAATTTTGAAATACATTGTAAAATCAGAAATGCAATACAAATGTAGAAATATTATACAAATATTACAATGCAAGTTCAGAAATGTAAAGCAAATTCATAAATGCAAAATCTGTAATATGCAAATTCAGAGATATGTTAAAAAACAAAATACATATTCATAAATATGATGCAATTTCAGAAAAGCAATACAAATTCAGAAATGCAATGCAAATAAAAAAATGGAATACAATTTAAATCAAATGATGCAAATTCAGAAATACAGAAATATGTTCAAAAACAGAGTGCATATTCAGAAATATGATGCAATATTAGAACAGCAATGTAAATTCAGAAATGCATTGCAAATTTAGGAATATGCAAATTAAGAAATGTGATGCAAATTCAGAAATGCAATGCAAATTCAGAAATGCATTACACATTAAGAAATGTGATGCATGTTCAGAAATGCATTGCAAATTTAAAAACATATTGCAAATTCAGAAATGCAATACAAATAAAAAAATGCAATACACATTTAGAAATGTGATGCAGATTCAAAACCAGAATGAATATTCAAAAATAAGATGAAAAATCAGAAAAGCAATGCACATTTAGAAAAGCATTGCAAAATCAGAAAAACAATGCAAATTTAGAAATGTAAGGCAGATGATATGATGCAAATATTTCATATTCATATTTCATATTCAGAAATATGATGCAAATTCAGAAAAGCATAGCAAACTCAGAAATATGATGCAAAATGAAAAACAGAATGCATATTCAGAAATAGGGTTGGGCGGTATTGAAATTTTTCATACCACCATACCGTCGGCAGATTACATGGCTGTATACGGTATTACCGGCGGGGGGGGGGGGGGATTTATTTTTTTATGTATATTATTTTATTTTATATACTATATACTATTTCGTTTATATTTTTTAGAATTCGTTAGATTGTATTTCCTATAGCATTTTGAGCTTAGTTTAGTTACTTATTTTTTCATTTCATATCTATTTTTCAGTTTTAATTAAATGCTGTTATTAGCTTAGCTTCTAGCTTGTTGCTGCCTTCTATCTTATTTAGCATAAAGAAATATTCACTGGTCTTTTCAATGAATGTTGATTTACTCATTTTATAGCTGTATCTAACTATTTTAAGTCAGACAGGCACTGTGTTTTTTTTTTAATGTGGAGAGCTCATTCGCATGTTTGAATGGTTTGTCCTGTAGGAAAACGCATGCGATTTATCTGCTGACACTGTGGTCTGACTGGCAGGCTGAGAGACTGCAGGTCATGCAGCCGTTAGGCAGTAGAAGAAGCGCGAAGTACGCACATATTAATCCACCTGCGGAGCTTTAAACTCGCGGATGAGCTCGCGTTCAGGCTTGCGTTCACGCTCGGGTTCAGGCAGACAATCTAAACTCTAGTATGCAGAACTATATTATTATGGTTATTCATTTTCCATTCTTTTAAATAGCAGGATACTTTGATTTTTATTTCTCTGCCCGGACCCGACCCTGCCCGAGGAAAATAATAGAAAATCTCGGGTGGAGTCCAGTCTCCAGGAAATAGTCTATGTAGTCATCTTATTTTTAATACTAATTTTATTTTATATAAAGCTATGGCCTGATAATCTCCATATACCAAAGTAACAAAGTATTAATTTAAATGAAAACGAACGAAATAACAAAAACTGAAAGTGAAAGTTCTCCTTAACCGAAACTAATAAATACGATAATTAAAAAAAAAAAACTAAAACGAACTGAAATTGCAGATTGAATACCCTCATATTCGTGTTTGTTAATTTATTTATAAGCGCTGTTTCAGCTACAACAGATTAACAGCGGGTTGTGTTGTGCCGTTTCTGCTCCCAAAGGGGAGCCGGATTCTGGGGGTCAGATATCGGCAGCGCGGTGCAGAGCGCCTCGCGGTCCGCGGAATTACTTATATTTACAGCGCTGGAGCTAGCCGCGAAATAACGACAGAAAACCCTGAGGAAACTGCAGAATTCTGTTTGGGATTAGAATATGTGCGCGAAGGAGACAAAAAAAAGGAGAGAAAGTAGAGAAACAGGAGATGAGGAATAATTGAGAAGCAACTTCACCTGTGAGTAACTCACCAGAACACCCCACGCTGCAAGATAAACTGATAAATCTGATCATTTCGGTGCTTGGTTGGTTGTTGTTGTGGCTATTTGTGGCGATCATTTCGGTGAAAATTAGTAAAACCTGTAGAGTTTATTGAGTTTTTGCTGTATTATCTCCTCAGTGAGAATCCCTAACCCATAACCAATCAGTGAGCTCCAATTTAAATACTGTGGTATACAGAAATACTGCCCAACCCTATTCAGAAATATGAAATATGCACATTTAGAAATGTATTGCAAATTCAGAAATATGCAAATTCAGAAATATGATGCAAATTCAGAAATATGATGCAAATTAAATTCAGAAATATTATGCAATGCAAACGGAGAACAGAAATTATGTTGTTAAATAAAAGCAGGTAGAAAATGAATTACTGAGTCAGTAGAGCCATTAGAACATTGGAGATGCTTCTGGGACAGTTATGGAAAAGTTAGTGTGCAACTTGTGATTGAGTTTTAGTAAAGGAAGTTATTTATCCACACTTTACTCTCATCATGGATCATCACGAAGATCTGTTTACAGGAGGAAGAGAGCAGCATCTCCAGCCCCCAGTGGAGTGTCTATGAAGAGTGATCGGTTCATGGGGAATCCTCCTAATTTCAGCAGTGAAGCTGTGACCTCTGACCCAAAGTAAGTGAAACCTCCTATCTCCATGTTATATCCGGCAATTTAAACATATATTATTATTATTACAGTACACTCTCTCCAGTCCTATCACAGTGCACTTTATTATTACAGTACCCTCACTCCAGTCCTATCACAGTGCACTTTATTATTACAGTACCCTCACTCCAGTTCTATCACAGTGTGCTTGGCTATGTGCGTGGCTATGCCTATAGGATTCATTCGAAATACAGAAAAGGGGGGTGATGAGAAGGAACCGGTCATGAAGCCGCTTGAGATTTCTTTTTCTAAGAGGGAAATTAACATGCCAGGATTGGCCAGTGCAGAAAGGAGGTTCTGACAGGTAGGGGAAGAGCTTGGCGAGGGTACGAGACCAGGGGAGAAACCGAAGAGGAAACCGTCAAGGAGGCAGCAAACAAAGGATGTGTCGGGTGTGAGGAAAGGTCAGTGGCAAGAGCAGGTATGTTAACAGGGGTAAAGTGGGAATTTTAGCAGTCAGCTGTGACCAAACTTAGGGGGTTGTGTGAGGCAGCTAGGCCACAGTATGAGCTAATGTGAAGTCATTTGCAATTGGAAGAGAAAAAGCAGAGGTTGTTGAAATTGTTGCAGACCATCTTTCCTTCTAGAAAGATGATGAGCCGAACAAAGCTGTCGTGGGCACCAAAGGAGGACAGGTATATGGGTGTTTGAATTGGAAATGGGGGTTGGCAGGGGGCAGAAGCAACCAGGGAGCAAGAAGAGGCTGGATGTGAGGGGTCACCACATCAGACGCGAGAAAGTAAATTTTGACTTGCGAAAATCCTGCAATAAGGTTCCAGGTCCGGAGCGCCCCAGAAGGTAGAGAGGTCCCATTGCTGGAGATGAGCTGCAGCACGAGCCGAGAAGAGGTGGTGATATTCATAAAAATAAGTGCCACCGAAACAGATGGCCATATCCAAGATTACGGATAAGTAATCATTTCTTGGCGACGTGAAGGAAAAACAGAATAGATGTCATCCCTGAGGATTGAGAAGCAAATTCAGTTGCATAGATATACGGGGGTTTGGGTTGCACAAGGTCAATGATACGTCACCAGTTTCGACAATGCGAGGAGTGAATGAACTAGTTGAGAGTAGCATGGAGGAGAGATCCATGTCTGCACCTTGGAGAATGCGATTTTGTAGAGAAGAGGAGATCAGAGGGGGGTTGAACATGCGTGCATCAGCTGGAGGGGCCGCTGGAAGTGCTGTATACAGGGTGATAAGCTTGCATTGAGGCGACAGCAGGTGGCGGTAGCATCGCGTTGTGAGTGCGGGAGCTTCTGGAGCATTGTGTTGAGCAAATTACATCATCAGGGCACGACGCTGGTGTCTTGCACATTGTTTACCTCCTAGCGAGGCAAGAGAGAACAGTAAAATAAGTTCTGCTTTTGAAGCAAAATGAGAGAAAGCAACTCCACGTTCTTTAAGAACTTTTTGCAGTTTAACCACTGTTCGTTCCTTCCTTTGAGGAGGTTGATAGTTACCGGAAATACGGGCTTGAGCTGGAGCATGGGACGCTGGTGTTGCGACGCCGGCTGAAGTGGTTGGGCATCTGTAGCAGAGACTCCGGTTAGGAGAGGTTGGAGAGCGGCAGGAGTGCTCGCATCCGGAGTTACTCTGGTGTGAACAATGTACGTGAGGAAGAATGGGTTGAAGCAGGAGTAGTTGGTATGGAGATGACAGATTTCAACCGAGGGGTTTGGTGAGAAGGAGCAGGAGAGGGGGCAGGCTGGCAGAGGTTGAAAAGGTTGTCGTCGGAGGCTGCGAGGTCAAAGTCCATGTTTGGGTAGCAAGGTGAGTTTACATTACATTACATTACATTACATTTGGCAGATGCTTTTGTCCAAAGCGACTTACAATAGTCAAGTACAGAAGTAATAGAAGTTTAAAGGTAAAAACATATTTAGATAGGGCCTAAAGGAGGTCGAAGGGAAATAATGGGATAGAGGAGTGAAGGAGGGGAAGAGGAAAATTTGGTTAGAAGCAGTTAGTGTGTTAGAGGTGTTAGGAGAGTAAGTGCTCTTTGAAGAGCTCTGTCTTCAGGAGTTTATTAAAGATAGTGAGATTCTCTTGATCTGGTAATGGAAGGTAATTTGTTCCACCATTGGGAAACTCTGTATGAGAACAGTCTGGATTGCTTTGTGTGAATGTTTGGCAAAGCGAGGCGACGTTCATTGGAGGAGCGCAGCGGCCGGGAGGTAGCGTAAGCCTTCAGGAGTGAATGCAGGTAGGAAGGAGCTGTTCTGTCATCACCTTGTTGGAGATTGTAAGGGCTTTGAATTTGATGCGAGCATCAACTGGTAGCCAATGGAGGTCAATGAGCAGCGGGGTGACATGTGCCCGTTTTGGTTAGTTGAAGACCAGATGTGCGGCTGCATTCTGCATCATTTGGAGTGGTTTTACTACACAGGGCGGGAGGCCAGTTAGCAGGGCATTGCATTAGTCGAGGCGTGAGATGACGACTGCTTGTACCAGGAGTTGGGTGGCCTGTTGCGTCAGAAACGGCCTAATTTTTCTGATGTTATAAAGCGCAAAGCGGCAGGATCGAGCAACTGAGGCCACATGGTGCGTAAAGTAGAGCTGGTCATCAAACATAACACCCTGGTTTCTAGCAACCTTTGTCGGTGAGAGAGAGAGAGTCAATGGTTATAGAGAAGTTGTGTTAAAAAGATGGTTTTGCTGGTATAACCAGCTAGTAGGTGGGTGTGGCAGATTTGTTGATGCAAACTTTCATCACAAATGGTAGGTAGCTAAAGCTATTTTTATAGGGCAGTTGATTGATAAGGGGTGGGGTTAGTGCATGGAGTTATTGCATAACTGCAATTAGCAAAGTGGTAAAACTTGCAGGAGTTACATGGGACAGGCATGGAGAATAGGGCAACAAAGTGAAAACAGGCTAGAGGTCATACACGGGAGGTAAAAAAAAACAGAGCAAGAGGGCAGGGCAAAAGAATAGTCAAAAAAACAAAACAGGTCAAAACTGAGAGAAGCTAATAAAAAAAGGGCTAGGCTAAAGAAAAAAAGAAAAACGTATAGAATAGAATAGAATGTGCAAAAGAAATGCTGTGTACAAGAGCTATTTAAAAAAAAGGTTCAATACTTAGCACTGGGAAACAGAAACAGAGGGGTATTTATACAAGGGGAAACAGGAAATGGCAATTGTAACAGTCACATGAATTTGTCTGACTTTGTTTACATTATTAGACAGTCAAGTCACCTTGAAGAAACATTTGGAAATGTATCAGTTTAATGCAGATTTGATCTAAAGTGTATTTTTTTATTTTGTCCATTATCGTTACTTTTATTTTATTATTAATATTATGATTTTCTTGCACTCTAAGCTTTTAAATCAGAAATGTTTAATCATGTATATCATAGTGTGTTTTTTCTATTTGCCTACAGAGAGAAGATTACACTGAATGTCCTGAGAAAGACGAACGAGAAAGACCTCCCTACCACACTAGAGAGCAGTAAGAGTTCTGAGTCATGACCATGGATAACATCTTGAGTGTAAATCTCTGTTAAATCCTGCATTGTAATAGGAATAAAAATAATAACTTGGATTTTGTAATCGTAGGATAACATATCACAGCATCAGCTGTAGTCCTTAAAACAAAAACTTATGGATTTTAACTCTAAGACCACTACAACTGCTACAAAAACACACTACTATTATCATTAATATTAAATTCATTATTTACTGTATCACAAAGTCGGTTTACACAGCGTCTTTAATGCATGATCACAGCTGATTTCATGATCTTTATTATCTTCTCCTGTTATCAGAATTGGCCCCGGCTTGTCAACCAAAGCTCAAATCCACACTGAGGGAAAAATGTCAGAGAATTAATGAAGGAATCACAAATCCTGGAACCTCAGTACTCCTGAATGAGATCTACACAGAGCTCTACATCACACAGGGAGGGGGTGGAGAGATCAATCAGGAACATGAGGTAAGACAGATTGAAGATGCATCCAGGAAAAGGACAACACAGGAGATTCCCATCAAATGTAACGACATCTTTACACCATTACCAGAACAGAACCAACCCATCAGAACTGTGCTGACTAAAGGAGTTGCTGGAATTGGAAAAACAGTCTCTGTGCAGAAGTTCATTCTGGACTGGGCTGATGGAAAAGCCAATCAGGACGTCCTCTTCATTTTCCCTCTTCCTTTTAGAGAACTGAATCTAATGAAGGAGAAGAAGCTCAGTCTGGTGAATCTTCTTCAGCGCTTCTTCCCAGAAACACAAGATTTAAAACCAAGACATTATAAGAGCTACAAGATCATGTTCATCTTTGATGGTCTGGATGAGTGTCGACTTCCTCTGAACTTCAAGAACAATAAGAACTTGGTGGATATAGAAGAACAAACCTCAGTGGATGTGCTGCTGACAAACCTCATCAAGGGTAACCTGCTTCCATTCTCTCTCCTATGGATAACTACTCGACCAGCATCAGCCAATCAGATCCCTCCTGGTTGTGTAGACCAGTTTACAGAGGTACGAGGGTTCAGTGACCCTCAGAAAGAGGAATACTTTAGGAAAAGGATCAGAGATCAGAGCCTTGCTGAAAGAATCATTACACACATGAAGTCCTCCAGAAGCCTCTACATCATGTCCCACATCCCAGTCTTCTGCTGGATCTCAGCCACTGTTCTAGAGAGGATGTTGGGTGAAGCAGAGGGAGGAGAGATCCCCAAGACTCTGACTCAAATGTTCACACACTTCCTGATCTTTCAGATCAAACACCGCAGCCAGAAGTACCACCATAACAGTGAGGATGATCTTGAGCAGACTAGAAAGATTATTCTGGCTCTGGGAAAACTGGCTTTCCAACAGCTGGAGAAAGGAAACCTGATCTTCTATGAGGAAGATCTGAAAGAGTGCAGCATTGATGTGAAAGAAGTGTTCGTGTACTCAGGAGTGTGCACCCAGATCTTCAGACAGGAATCTGATCTTCACCTGGGAAAGGTCTTCAGCTTTGTACATCTGAGTGTTCAGGAGTTTCTGGCTGCTTTATATGCGTTTCTCTCCTTCATCTCCAACAACAGAAATGTTCTACCTGGAGTTTTGGATTTCTCCAAAAAGAGAACAATGTCTGACTTCCTGAAGAGAGCCGTGGACGAGGCCTTAAAAAGTAAAAACGGACACCTGGACCTTTTCCTACGATTTCTTCTGGGTCTCTCACTGGAGTTCAATCAGACTCTTTTACAAGGTCTTCTGATACAGACAGGAAACTTCTCTCACAGTAAAGAGGAAGTAGTGGAGCACATCAAGCAGAAGATCGAGGAGAATCTCTCTCCAGAGAAAACGATCAGTCTGTTCCACTGTCTAAATGAACTGAATGATCATTCTTTACTGCAGGAAGTCCAAAAGTACCTGAACCCTGAAAATTCCTTTAGACTTCGTAGAGCTGAGCTCTCTCCTTCTCAGTGGTCAGCTGTGGCATTTGTGATAATGAATTCAGAAGAGGAGCTGGATGAGTTTGTCCTGAGCAAATTTCAAACATCAGAAGAATGTTTTCTGAGGCTGCTTCCAGTGGTGAAAGCATCCAGAAAGATTGTGTGAGTATTTTCATTAATCAGTATTTCATCTGTGCTGTTTTATATTTTGTATAATTTGTACATTTTTTTATATAGTATGATATATTTAAATGCAATAAGAATCACAGTGTACACTTAATGCAATTAAACTTTTTGGTTCACTTAAATTTAGGGGTTGGTGAGCATTAATGTTGCTGTGTCACCTGTTGTGGCGATTTTATTTAATGTGCTTTTCTGCTCCCTACTGGACTTTTTTGGCGATTTCATTTAATTTGTCTACTTTTAATGACTTCATCACTAGTAGACTGAAGTGTTTAAGCCCGTTTTAAGCATTGTTGGTATGTTAACGATTCTGGCCAATGTAAATCATGTTGTACAATGTATTTTAGTATTTTATATGCTAGGTGTTAGTTTACATTTTTAATCTCTGTTGACTTTTGATGTTTTTGACATGCCAACCGAGAAATAGGAATTGTAATAAGAGACCCATACTAGTCATTTAAGACTTAAGTATCTTATTGAGAATCTATTAAGTATCTAATTGTAGCACATTTGTGTTTGTCTTGTTTCAAGTTTTTGCACCTTTTTTCAACGTTCTACATTAAACAAGTAAACTATACTTCCCCTGTGTGGTAAATGGGAACCGAGTAAACTGCCTGTCAAATTATACACAGCATATAAGGAGTAAAACAACGGCTTCTCTTAGAGCTGATCTGCAGTAGATTGGAACAAAGATACTGACACAGCACAACTTGTCTCAGCACTGCTGCGAAAAGAGTGCTGGTACCTCCTGCTTTTTGGCGTATATCATCCAAGAAAGCCAAGTCAAATCCATGCGGTGTTTTACTCAAGCACCCCCATGCAGTGTCTCTAAGCGATGTTCTGCTGAAGCACCCAGACCTCAACAATAGCCTTCTTGCAGTACTCAGTAGGCCCATGTGAAGTGCACAAAATGAATGACTTACCTGCAGATAGACTTAGCACGGATCCCTCATCCTCCCACGTTGGCCTAGATGTGTTTGGGCCATGGACTATCTTTTCACACTGTCCACGTTGTGGCCTTGCTAACAGCTAAAGGTTGGCAGTTCTTTTCATGTGTTTGAGTATCTGAACTATTCATATAGAGGTCATAAAGACATTGGATGCTTCATGCTTTCTAAATGCTTTGAGCAGATTCATTGCGATGCGTGAACCACTCAAGACAATTAGGTCCTACCAAGGGACAAACTTTGTTGGAGCATGTCATAAATTGAACATTCCTTCTAATCTCAGAAGTAAAGAAGCAGTTCTCTCCAACAGGGCAGCTCTTGGATCTTCCTCATGCATCACATATGAGTGGAGTATGGGACAGGATGATTGGAGTTGCACAGCGAATCTTGAATTAATTGTTTTTACAGCTAGGATCCTCCAGACTCACTTACGAGGGTCCATAGTTCTCTAATGCAGTGGTAATGGCTATTGTAAATTCAAGACCATTGGTCTTAAATGTTCCTAAAGGGCCATAGATTCACACATTTGCTATATTACTGGCACAAAAGATTGGATCTTGCCCGATCCCACATGGGGAGGTTGACTGCAAACAACTATATAGACATTGTGCCAGGTGCTATTGTAGTTATACTGGACAGTCAAACAAAACGCAATGAATGTTCTATGAGACGAGTTACCCAAGTGTTTCCAAGCAAGGATAAAAAAAATGCAACGTGGAAGTGAAAATCAGTGAAATTCAGTACTTACATTTTTACATCCCATTTTTTAAATCCAGATTTTGATAGTGGTATCAAAACATGAACATGTTCACAGTAAATAATTGAAAAATAGAAGGGTGCATTGATAGTGATTTTTATAGTATGTAAATGAAATTTGGACTAAATATATTTGAACATGAAAATATGATAGTACAAAAGTTTAACGAACCTCTGTGTGTGATGGTCAAATTCTGTTTTCTGAAGAGGTTTCTCTTTCTCTCTGCAGACTGGAATACTGCAGTATTACAGAGAAAGGATGTTCTGCTCTGTTTTCAGCTCTGAAATTAAACCCCTCCCACCTGAGAGAGTTGAGTCTGGCCTACAGTAAACCAGGAGATTCAGGAGTGAAGCTGCTCTCTGATCTACTGATGGATCCACTTTGTAAACTGGAGAAACTACAGTGAGAGTTGCAGCTGTTGTTGATTTTCTTAATTCTTTGTATTTCACAGTGATTTGTGTTGAGTTATAATATGAGGAGTTTTCTTCTCTCTACAGGCTGAAATTCTGCGGTATTACAGAGAACCACTGTGCTGCTCTGGTTTCAGCTATGAAATCAAACCCCTCAGAGCTACGAGAGCTGAATCTGAGCTACAATAAACCAGTAGTGAAGATGATCTCTGGTTTACTGGAAGATCCACGCTGTAAACTGGAGAAACTACAGTGAGTGCTACCCTGCAACCTAACATGAATAAATATTCATTAGAATCTGCTCTTGATTACCATCTCTCGTTCCTATAAACATAAATGATACAAGTTTAACAGCAACTGAACAGATATATTATTATGGTCACTGTACAGGTACACATAGGGTCAGTGTATGGTTCCCTGCCAAGTCCTTGGCAAAACTAAATGTGCTTTGTTCCAGAGGGAACATGTGAGGAATTTGGTAGCAGATGTAAACCGATGTAAACTGACTGGAGAGATTTTAAAATTAATTTAATTAGATTTTATAATGTAGATTTTAATATATTCATAGGTTGTATGTTTGACACCTCTATAAATGTAATTACCCTTTAGTGTCTATAGTGCTGT
Organism: Astyanax mexicanus; assembly: GCF_023375975.1. Lineage (NCBI taxonomy): Eukaryota > Metazoa > Chordata > Actinopteri > Characiformes > Acestrorhamphidae > Astyanax > Astyanax mexicanus. The sequence continues at coordinate 1,566,948 of NW_026040041.1, forward strand.
TTTGAAGTCTGAACCATTCAGAGCAGGAATTAGCCAGGCTCAGTTACAGCCTCAATTAAGATGGGGTAGTTTTAATAAAGTCTTGCAGAAGAGAAAGAGTACAAGGGCAGTCCTTGAATGTGTATCAGTGACTGGGATTAATGGAGTAATTCACAGTTCAAGGATTTGCAGATGTAGATTTTCATGCAACAAACTCTGATGTTACAACAGGACTCTGATGTTGCAACAGAAACAGACATAAGTCTGTTTTTACTAGCCACGACAGCTGACACTATTGATACATCTAAGAAAGTCAAACTTAGTCACACATTGTTAAACCAAAGAAACACAGAATTACAACTGAAGACGAAATTGAACAGCTACAGAGTACAACACTAGTCCTCACTAAGTATTTTACTCTTTGTTCTGTGTAATTACACATTCTCACCAGAAAGGTATTTGAACCCCCACCATGTACACTTGAAGTATTTTGTAGGACAGATAAGACATAACCAAGCAATGCCTTTTATACCAGTAGAGGAAATACGGAAATGTTTTGTGATTAACTGAATCAAAAACTGCAATGAACTCAATAAGAAGTATGTTTAGGTGTAAAGTATTAGCAGAATGCAGAAGCCCATTCACATCTCTCAAACGATCTGTGTATGAAACCCATCTTGCTAAGTATGCTAATCCTACCACCTTTTACAACCCTTTATACTGCCACAATTTAAAATACTGTTCAATTATCTGGCTAACCTCAGTGTTTAAACATGTGCTGTGTTACATAGTATAGGTTATATATGTGTTTAAGCTGGTAGTGAGATTTGTCCTACTCTCATCAGGCTGGAATTCTGCAGGATTACAGGAGAAGACTGTGCAACTCTGGTTTCAGCTTTGAAATTAAACCCCTCCCACCTGAGAGAACTGAATCTGAATTACAATAATCCAGGAGATTCAGGAGTGAAGCTGCTCTCTGATCTTCTGAAGGATCATCATTTTAAATTGGAGAAACTAAAGTAGGTTACTGAATTAATTTATCTTTACAGACACATTGTGAACAATAAAAGTAGATTATACCAGTTAAAACTTACTTTTTTCTCTCCAAAGAATCTGTGACTCTTCAGAATTACGTGAACTAAATTTAGGCGTTATAAATTTAGGAGATTCAGGAGTGAAGCTGCTCTCTGATCTACTGGAGGATCCTTACTGTAACCTGGAGAAACTACAGTGAGTACTTAATTACACACCTGAGCACACACACCTACAATCAATAAAAATAATGCATTTTATTTCAAGGTGCCTTTCTAGCACCCAAAGACACTATACAACAATAAAACTATAACAAAGTACACAAGGGGTAAAAAAACAGAAAAAAGATCAAAGTAAATCAAAGTGGGGAATATTGAAGAATATTAAAGATTTAAAGTCATAATATAAGTCCCTAATGACCATCTTCTTATTGTCCGATTGGTTACAGACTGACTGATCTCCAGTTCCACATACCAGGGGCTGGTTTACCAAGTTGTGGTCAGACCTACCCAGAGAGAGAGACAGAGCAGCTGTATGCATCCTTAGCATTAGCATACAGCAAGTCCACTGTTCTTTCCTATCTGGAAGGACAGTCCACATACTGAGTGAAGACTGGAAGTGTCTTAGCCATAGTGACATGGTTAAAGTCACCTGATATGGCAGTAAAGGCATTTGGGTGTTGAGTTTAAAGACATCGCCTGCTGGCGTCACACAGTGAGCTCTTACCTCTCGCTGTGCACCCCAGTTGGCCCAAATAGGCACCTACGGAAGTGTTGTAGCTGCATGCCTTTGTGGACTTATTTTAAAACACAGTAGTAGGATCAGAATAAAGTTTACTTCTACTGGTTTAGCTTACAGTAAAAAAAAATGGGAGAAAAATCCTGTATTATTCAAAACACAGATTTTGAGCCAACTTAAGATATCATACTGCCCAGACATTCATATACTAAGCAAATGATGAGCCGGTTGCTGCACCTCAGAGATGTAAACACTAAGAACTGCAGCTGCAATTTAGACTTTGGTATGGGTAATTACAACTGTGTAACTCATCTATTGTTCTTTTCACTACTTCTCTCTGCAGTCTGAGGAACAGCAGTCTTACAGGAGAAGACTGCGCTGCTCTGGTTTCAGCTCTGAAATTAAACCCCTCCCACCTGAGAGAGCTGAATCTGAGCTACAATAATCCAGGAGATTCAGGAGTGAAGCTGCTCTCTGATCTACTGACAGACCCTCATTTTAACCTGGAGAACCTACAGTGAGTAGATGACTTACACACACTGACACATACACACACACACACACACTGAGACACAGACACACACAGAAACACATACACAAACACACAGTGCACCAGTGTGAAAATGCCCTCAGCCAACTTTGGCAGAATCATTCTATATAAAAAAGTGGCGGACACTGAGTAAAATGTAAATCTTTTTAATCCATATTTAATTCACTTTTATTTTGTCTGGCTGTTTGAGTGGACACTAGGGGGAGCACTAACGGTACTCCACCACAGCACAGCTCACAGGGCTGCCCTGAGCTGTGCCTGAATGCTTCTAATATCAGCCTTGGGTGTGCAGTTATCGGTCAATGCCAATTATCTAAAAAAAATGTCAATAACTGGCCCAATTAATTGGCAGGCCGATATATTGGTAGATCACACATTGAAAGGTAGACATTTTATTATCTTATAAAAAACATTAACTAATTTAGAACTGGATGGCACTAGCTCATCTCAAAAATGAACAAGAAGTGGGACAGTCATGGAGGTTGGATTCTCTTTTGATGTATATATGGTTTAGATGTCTATATGGTTTTGATATATATATATATATATATATATATATATATATATATATATATATATATAGCTGTGTTATACTTGTAAAATGTTGCAGTACCTGTAACTGATGAACTTTAAAAATGTGAGTGATTACCCCTGTCAAGGGATAGTGTTGGTGTTTGGAAGTTAAGGGCATGTGCACAGGCTGTGTGGGCATGGCCTACATATGTCAGGATTGGAAAAAAGGAAAGCTAAGCACTTAGTGAAGTACTGCTGTGTATCAGCAGGTATAGACAGCCTGTACATCTGTGAGAAATGTGAATTGTGAATGTAAGCCTGAGCTGAGTAATGTATTTTATCTATCATTTATCAAATGATATCCTATTTGTATGTGTAATTACAAAGAAAGTTATTAGTATGTGTGTGTTTGTTAGTGTTTCTAATGTATTATCATTTCTCTCTCCAGACTATGGGATTGTAATCTATCAGAGAAAAGTTGTGCTGCTCTGGCCTCAGCTCTCAGCTCAAATTCCTCAAGTCTGAGAGAACTGGACCTGGGTAAAAATGAACTGCAAGATTCAGGAGTGAAGCTGCTCTCTGCTGGACTGAAGAGTTCACACTGTAAACTGCAGAAACTGGAGTAAGAGCATCAGAAATGCAGCAGAATGGAAAACAGCTGGCATTACACACACTAACATGCTCAAACACACACATATGTTCACACTTGCTGTCACACATACCATTTGCATCAGAGACCTTGAGAGAGTGAGCCAATGACCAATCTCTAACCCCTAAAATATATAAATCCAGCAGTGTGGGGTTACTGCTGATATCCTACAAATGAATGCAGTGTTGACAAGAGCTAAAATCCTCACTCCTAGTGTGTGAGTGTAACTCGTCTGTTGTACTTTTTGCTCCTTCTCTCTGCAGACTGATGGGCTGTAGTATTACAGGAGAAGGCTGTGCTGCTCTGGTTTCAGCTCTGAAATTAAACCCCTCCCACCTGAGAGAACTGTATCTGAACCACAATAAACCAGGAGATTCAGGAGTGAAGCTGCTCTCTGATCTACTGAAGGATCCTCACTTTAAACTCGAGAACCTACAGTGAGTTACTGACTTACACACAGACAAACACACTCAAACTCATACACATACACACTAACACACACACACACACACACACACACACTTTCTCACACACATACACACAAAGGACATTGCGATAATATTCATATGTAATGATTTGGGGTATTGTATCACTGTTTCACTGCTGAATCCAGATCTTATGTGTGTTTTATTGATTAGGTGAGTTTTTACACTCCTAGTGGGTAAATTTAACTGTGTAACTCGTCTGTTGTACTTTTCTCTCCTTCTCTCTGCAGGCTGGAGTACTGCAGTATTACAGAAGAAGGCTGTGCTGCTCTGCTTTCAGCTCTGAAATTAAACCCCTCATACCTGAGAGAGCTGAATCTGAGCAACAGTAAACCAGGAGATTCAGGAGTGAAGCTGCTCTCTGATCTACTGAAGGATCCTCATTTCAAACTGCAGAAACTAAAGTAAGTTACTGATCAATAACCCTTACCCTTAATCAATAAAGCTATGATTGTGAGATAGGGAAGGAGGAAGAGGGCCTCACTACAGCAAACAGTGTACCAGTGTGAAAATGATCTCAGCAGAATTATTCTATAGAGAATGTGGGAGATGCTGTGTTAAATATAAATACATACAGAATGTAATGATTTGCACATCTTATAGATCTATATTTAATTCATAATAAAACATAAAACATATATCAGCTGTTAGTAATAATAATAGACACAAAACTGCTGACTTTTATTTTACTGTTTTTTTAACAAATACAGAACATAGGTTAAATACTGACACACAAATAGTACAACAATATTACATTACCTAATATAGTATATAATATAATAGACACCCTAGACTGTGGGAAAATAGTTATTTCCTGTGTCTATCTATTCCTCGAGACGGCTTAAACAGCATCCTCCTAAAAGTACACCTTGATGATGCCCAGGGAAGTGCGGCTGTCATCTTTGATGATAAATATTAGAATAAAAATGTGAGACATTATTTTATCACCATGTTAAACTTGATTACAGCAGGCACACCTGACGTGCATTACAACAGTCCACACTAATGTAATCAGCTGATTACAGTACAGCATCTATGATTAACTGGTTCAAACAATGCTAGTATATGAACTGTCTATTTTCCACTGCTACACAGTATTACGTCACAAAATCCTGATGTTTCCATGCATCATGGAATTGTCATTTGCACACCATTTCACATATTTCAGTCACGACACACATTTAATGATATTTCCATCATTTACACCTGATTCAGTACAACATCGACATTAATACTGACTTCAAAACATGCAGATGGGTTAATTTGCTGCAGAGTGTCGTTAGCAGTGTCTCAAAGCTCCTCTGTGTCTGGCAGTTTGTTTGTGTCTGCAGTCCAGACTCTTTAGCACATCTGCTGGTAAAATGGCAGAATGAACACTACAGGAAGAACTAACGGTACTCCACAGCAGCACAGCTCACAAGGCTGCCCGGAGCGGATTATTTATCAGCCTAGGGCGATCAGATATTGGTCGATATTGATGGCAGTTATCTAAATGGCGGTGTAGGAGAACTTGCTCAATCAGTGGCTGACTAAATACTTTTTGACCCAGTATAAATACAAATAATTAATGTATGTGTGTCAGTGTTTTTAATGTATTATCTTTTCCCTCTCCAGGCTGTGGAGGTGTGATCTATCAGATAACAACTGTGCAACTCTGGCTTCAGCTCTCAGCTCAAATTCCTCAAGTCTAAGAGAACTGAACCTGGGTTTTAATAAACTGCAGGATTCAGGAGTGAAGCTGCTCTGTGCTGGACTGAAGAGTTCACACTGTAAACTGCAGGAACTGGAGTAAGATCATCAGAAATGCAGCTGAACAGAAAATCTCACCTTTACACATTAATTTCTTTTCACCTGTGTTTTATTGAATGGATGGATGTGTACACTCCTAGTGTGTAGGTTTAACTGTTTAACTCTTTTTTTGCTTCTTCTCTCTGCAGGCTGGTGAGCTGCAGGATTACAGGAGAAGGCTGTGCTGCTCTGGTTTCAGCTCTGAAATTAAACCCCTCCCACCTGAGAGAACTGGATCTGAACTTCAATAATCCAGGAGATTCAGGAGTGAAGCTGCTCTCTGATCTACTGAAGGATCCCCACTTTAAACTGGAGAAACTAAAGTAAGTTACTGACTTAAATATTGAATTATTAGACTAAGACAACACTGTTCAGAATTCACTAATGAATCTAGTTTTGTGTTTGATCTAATAATAGCAGTATAGTGGAGTTATTAGTGAGTCATTGGTAAGGCGGTGCTGGTAATTCACCATAGCTTGTATCTGAGAGTCAGGTGGTCTGTATCACAGCATGATCAGGCGCTCACGGGTTTAAAGGAAGGAGGAGTTTTAGTGGTGTTTAAGGGCAGCTGATTGTTGAAACAGTGCAGCAGTGAAAACAGACCTGTGTGTGGTTTATGGTCTTTCTCTCCAGTGTTTGTGAGGCGAGAAGTGTGTGGAAGGTGAGGAATGTGTTGTAGGTGGAGTGTGTGTGATATGTGAGAGTGTTTGTGGGATAAAAATTGTTTGTTAGTGTGTGTGAGATGAGTAGTGTGTGTGAGGTGAGGATTGTATGTGAGGTGAGGAGTGTGTGGTAGGTGAGGAGTGTGTGGTATGTGTGGAGTAAGTGTATGTGTGTGATAAGTATGTGTTGATGTCCTGTTTTCTATTTTACAGAATCTGAACACCTGACCTGCTGTTACCTGCATACCCTTTCTCAAACTCCTCCCATCCCACTTCTGTAGCCTCTAGAAACGTCCAATCTCCTGCTTTAAAAATGTACAGGACTCCTACAAAATGTTTTAATATTTATAAAGATCTGCTTTGTTAATTCTGTTTATGTTCAGTTATGAACTTATGCTGAAGCTTCTCTAAGTCTGGTCCTTCTCAAACATCAGCTTCCACATCCAAGTTCCTGAAAGCGAAGAAGACCAAGGTGCTCCAGGATTGGCCAGACCAGTCACACACAATATTAATTACATTTTCCAATGAACCATGACTTTACGTTTTAGTGTTATTGTACCACGTTAGTGTATTCAAAACAAGTACATGTACAGTATAATTTCAACATTATACATATATTTTTGTAAACTACAATGTCCAAGTCTTCACTGAGTCTAATAAACCTCAATGAATGATGCTAAACTTTATTTTGATTGTATTAGTACAGAAAATGTTTGTTACATTAGGTGAATGTTTGTCTTTTTATACTAAACCAATCCAGCAACGTAATGCCTAAAATATTTTTTTATCGTCCACACATTTGGAGTTCATTTAGAGTCAATTTGGGCTAATCTGTTTCTTACATATAAGAATAAAGTGAGATGAGGATTTATTAGAGGAAATGCAATCATATTTCTCTTAAAAATATTTTTTTTACTAAATGGTTGTTCTTATTCAATTGTTTTATATGTATTTTATTATTTATATGGATGTAACACTAAGTGTAAAGTTCTGTTGGGTTTAGTAACTGAGAGGTTGATTGATGTGATGGTGTGTTTATTAAACACAGTAGGATGAACAGACTTCACGTCACGGTCCCATCCTGTTCAGTGTCTCTCCCATCTGTCTCTGTGGTTTTCAGTCTCTCTTATGCCTTCTTTCCCCACATGCTTCCCTACACATGACCCCGAGTGTTCCTCCCATGTCCCATCTTTAGTCTTTAGTGTTTCTTAACTGTGTTTCCCTCCTTGTTACCTATCCTCAGGTGTTTCCTGTTTCCTGTTCCTGTTTTCCACCGTGTATTTACAGCCTCTTTGTTTAAGTGTTCCTCATCGGTTCTTGTACATGTTACATGTCTGTTAGTTTGTTGTTTTTTCTTTGTTTTCTGTTTTAGCATTTTCCCATGTTTCTCTGTAGTTTAGTTTTGGTTTATTGCTTATTTCTTCTTTTATTAATAAATAAAATAAATATACCTCCTTGTCTCCCCTTTTCTGCACACCCTGACACTTCATCTGATGCAGTTTATTCACACAGTGTCTTTTACAGTATAGAGATAAGCAGAATGGATGGATGGAAATTAAATTAAATTAAATTACTCTCACATAAAGAGATCTCACCAGCTCTATTCTTACCAGTTTCAATCAAGCTTTGTCACCTTTTTTGCAAATAAGCTGTTGTCGGCCACACCCCATGTTTATGCGGAGTGTTCACCTTGTTAGTTTTAGCTTGTGGTAAATGGCAAAACACGAACGGGCAAGTTTATTGTTAACTGCGGAAGAAACACAAAACTAATTATTTGAAAGTTCTTGCATCTCCCTCATTTGCTGACTTGCCACAGACAGTAGGTACAGATCCCTCCGTCAGAAGGAGTCTGCTGGCTAATCCTGCAGTGTACTGCCTCTGTGGTTCACAACCAGAAGACTGAAATGGTGTTTCTTGAACTGATCTAATGGGGGTTCACGGGTGATGGGTGGAGCCAGGGCGGTTCTATGCAGGTTTCCTTATTGCAGGGTGGCCGCGGGTCCTTAAAAAGTCTTAAATGGTATTAAATTTCATTTTTGTCAAATAAGGCCTTAAAAAGTCTTATTTTGTCTTAAATTTTCAACCAAAATGTCTTAAATTAGTGGAGCTAAATTTAGGGGGGAATAATTCAGTCAGCCATGTGTTGAACTTCGGGGGTGGAAATCGGTAGTTAGCCATGCAGTGCCAACCCAGTCTCATTTCCCATGCGTACGAAATGGTACGCAAAACTAAACACCGGCATGAGTACTACACACGCACAGGTCTGCGTACACATGCTACACTGCTATTAAGTATATGTTACAAGCGAGAGAGACAGACTGAAACATAACGTACATGCGCGAGAGAGAGAGAATAGGACACAGCGAGCAAGAGAGACTGAAACATAACGTGCGTGTGCGCGCGAGAGAGAGAGAGAGAGAGCGCGCCTGTAACATAGCAAGTGAGAGATGAATTAAACAGTGATTAAACAACTTCAACTTATGCAGGTGTCCACTCAGGCTCACTCACCTGGTGGAGTGAAAATCATGCTATGTTTCTGTTTCCGGATCTGTCATAAAGCAAGGATGTAACAGATGTAGGGCCCTAGAAGAGAGGCACCCTAGAACAGCTCTGTGATGCGTTTGTGTTCACGGTCCAGTAAACATTTTTATTGTAATTAAATACAAAATGCAAGATATTATTTGTCTGTTTTAATGAGCACAATTTTTAATTAAATTTAATAATATTTCTTTCTTTGAACAAATAAATAATACATATATATTAAATATAATATACAATAAATATATAAATATACAATATATATATATATATATATATATTTAAATATATAATAATAATTATATATATATATATATATATATAAAACGATAATAATATTTTTTTATTATTATCGTTATTATTATTATGTATATTATTCACCCTTATTTGTATAAGGTATTTAAAAATTGTGCTTATTAAAACTTACAAAAATACAAAAATGTTGTATTTAATTACAATAAAAATGTTTACTGGACCGTGAAAACAAACGCATCACAGAGCTGTTCTAGGGTGCCTGATCACAAAATCAAACAAACATCCTTAGAAAGCGTTTCAGAGAAAGAAGTATCAGAACTGAAAGGGGCTGAGCGTGAGCTGGAGTGTGAATCAAAAAAACGTAGGAAAATGGCCTAGTGTTTGTGTGTGTGTGTGCGTGTGAGCGCGTATTGTATTATGCTGTGGTCAGTGTTTGAATTTTGTTTTGTATAAAGTTTTATTGTGTATACTGTACAGTGAGAAAATTTTAATGTTTGTGTCTCGTATTGTCTGTCTTGTGCATTTACATTTGAAGTTTTCAAGCAGCTAGATTAAACGTAAATAATCAATTGTTTTTTATTTTAACGTGTATGATCTTGCAAGTTGGTCTTAATTTTATTTAGGAAAGGGTATTAAAACGTCTTAAAATGTCTTAATTTTCACTTGGTCAAACCTGTAGACACCCTGTTATTGTGACATCACAATAAGGGAGGAGCTCATAGCATTGCAATATAATTTGTTGTCTGAACAAGGAAATTCAAGACTCTTTTAGATTTTAAACCAAAAATCAGTTAATGGAATGCTACTAACGAATGACTATGAGGTTTTGATTTGATTTTTTGAATTATATTTATCATTGTCATCATTATAATGTATTATAAAGCTTGAACTGAATGGAGAAGCATCGCAAGATCATCCAAATCTCAGCAGTTTGATGTCTTTATTAACATTTTCACAACAATAATGATATGCCAAAAGTAATGGGACAGCAGAATGTAAATTGATTATGAAATGTTACCTGTGTGGACAGTCTGAGCACACCTGTATACGTTTTGAAAGCCTGAACCAGTCTAGACCTTGACCCCGATCTCATTACCAAAGTAACTTGGACAGTAGATCTAATGTAAAGCCTTTGATGTAAATGACTGTATTTCTTTGTTCAGTAATCAGAGTTTCCACTGATGGTCTTTATGCTAAGGCCTGGAGAAACACAGGCTCACTGCTATCTTACACCCACCAACAGTCTAATTGGATGGATTGTCAAGCCCGGTACCAGAACAAACCAGGAGAAGCTCCTGAACTCCTGATCTTTGATGGCAACAGGAAACCATCAGGTGCTCCAGCTCGTTTCAGTGGTAGTGGATCTGGATCTGACTTCACTCTGATCATCAGTAACATCCAGCCTGAAGATGCAGCAGATTATCATTGTCATTGTGTTCATCAGATGAATAGCCTGGGTCCATACACACAGTGTTACAGAGCTGTACAAAACCCCCCTCAGTCACACACTGCACTGCTGCAGCTGCACCTACTGCAGGCAGGGGCGCCACAACCCACCTCAGACCCTTCCAGCAGAGTCCTGTGAGTGTGGAACTTTCTGGACTCATTAAACTGTTTATCTTCTACTATTTTTATTATTCATAATGAACACAGAATCTGTGTTTTTCTCTCAGATACAGGAGTGTTTGGTGTTACAGGTTGTGTGATTGTTTTTTTTTTATCTCAGGTGACTACTTTGGTTTTATCACCTTCATAGCCATGAAACCTTGCAGGTGAAATTCTGTGACTCAGCCGAAATGCTCCTACCAAAAAGAGGATTAATGTTTAATGCTGCACAACTGTTTGTACAAAACAAGTGAAACTAATACATTTCTGTGTAGAAGCAAAGCAGAAATAATAAGGCACTCCGCAAACAAGCCCCCCCAAAAAAGAAATTTCTTTTTTTTATTTTTTATTATAGTATTATTGTATCTTGGGTATTTAATTCTTTTTAAAATTGAAATATTATTTATTTAATTGAAATCACTATCCTGAGATTTTGCTTCACACTCCAGATCAGAAGGGGGTGGTAATGCACCTAAAGTTGGTCTGCAACCGCCATTGCAACCCGAAAGAAGAAAAAGAAGAAGATCTCAGTCCACAGTGTTTTATAGAGAAACAGGATCTGATCTGCTGCAGGTAAAGAACTCTACTACACTTTTACTCACTGTTTACTCTCACTTTACTCCTCTCTCACTCTCTCTGATGGAGGAGAAATGCTGAATTTTAAAACGTTTTGTTGAAAGTAGTGTTAGAATTTAATATTTTATTGGATTTAAAACAGATAAACTCATCTGAAATACATAGTAATATTAGTGCATCTTTTGCATTTTTAAACTATATTCTCATGAGTTTTCAGTACTGCTAAATGCATGTAAAATGCATTTATGTGTAAATGTAGCATTAGGTAAAGTCTATCTGGGTTCCTCTGCAGAGCATGTGAAATTGATAATGGACATTTTTTAACAGTATTAGTTTTAGTGAGGATTGTCCATTAGATAGTGAAACACAAATTATGTAATTGGGTTATTAAATATATATCTAAATATATTTGGCAGCCATCAGTATATCTGAATAAACTACCTATGTAAAGCCTATGTGTGGAAAACCGAATTGCAGAATGATTGTCAAGCAATGCCATTTCTTATAAGAGCCCTGGTTTGTCAAACAATATTTATAAGAACATAACTTGAAAATGGACAAATTACACCCCCAAAACTGTTATGTAACCTACATTATGTCTTGAATAGTTACTACACAAAATACATTGTAATTAACATGTTTTTTGCAGATTTGCATTACATAGCAATATACAAGTTATACATATACCTCAGCAGTGCTACTGAAGTCACATACAAGTGAAATAAAAAAAAATGCAGTCAGCCTTCTGTTAAAGGTTAGGTTAATGCACGTCAATTAACACTACTAGCCCTGTACGGCGTATATCTTTCAGATGGCAAACACACAGGCACTTTGTAAAAGGGTAGTAAACTGAGTAAACAAATACCAAGCATAAGAAGTGATGCTTTATTTTGTGTAATTTATTAAAGTAATGGGTAAAAATGAACTTAAACCTGCTGTTAGCGCAAATTAGCTAGCATACTATCGTTAGCAGCAAGCTAGCTACGTTACAGAGAAGAGAACTAAGGTTAGTAGCAAGCTAGCTAACATACTGACCTTACCAGTGAGTTAGCTAAGCCTCGGGAAGAGAAGTAAGGTTAGCAGAGAGCTAGGTAACACACCAACTTTAGCGGCGAGCTAGCTAATGCTACAGAGGAGAGAACTAAGTTTAGCGGCGAGCTAGCTAACATACCTTACCGGCGAGTTAGCTGACATACTGACGTTACCAGTGAGTTAGCTAAGCTACCCAGAAGAGAACTAAGGTTAGGGGAGAGCTAGCTAGCTGACATACAAACATTAGCGGTGAGTTAGCTAACCGGAAGGTCTAAATAAGTCTGGACTGAGACTATAATAAATAATTTTAGGCTGCATTTTACAACTGTGGTTTTGGAACGTTTCAGTTGGAGACCCTCTTTGTGCCACTGGAGCCTTCCACCCTACCAGGAGTACAAACCAAAATCAGCAAGCTTTAATAATTTGTTTTTGTGTTTTTTTATGTTTCAGGCACTACTTTTAAAGATGTACCCAAATCAGATAAGGCACACCTCACTTTAATGTTTTCCCTTCACTCCCTGCACTTTATACATTGCTTTGGGGTAGAGTACGTGGCTGCCACCACTAACACTAAAAATTAAACTCCTTTCCTATGTTAGAGAAAACAGTGAAATAAGACTTAATAAGTAAATAACTAATTGATTGATATAAATGATAAATTATATTTTCAGTAATTCAGCTGAACACCAATGTTATTTTTGCATTTTTTGGCTAAATAATTTAGGTTGCAAATATTTAGTGCATCCCTGTCACGCCTGGCCCTGTTTCCTGTCTGTCCTCGTGCCTGTGTTGTCCCACGTGACCCGTGCCCCTGTGTTCTGCCTGTGATTTTCCATTACCTCATGTCTCATTTGTAGCTCCACCCCTTCCCCAGGTGTTTCCACTCCCAGTGTGTTTCCTGTTATGTTAAAAAGACTTCCTCTGTTACTTGTCCTCTGTCGGTCTTTGCACTGTCCCCCGTTGTCTGTCCCTCTGCGTTTCTCTGTCTTCAGTGTTTTCATAGCCTTAGCCCGAGTCCCTTGTTCTTTGTTTGTAGTATATATTTATCTTCCTGTTTATTCTGTTATTTTCTAGTTCCCTGTGTTTTCCCTAGTTTATTCCCTTGCCCTGTTTTAGTTTATCCCGCCTAGTTTTATAGTCTCCCCGTTTGTTTATCTTTAGTATCTCTTGTTTGTTTCCGTGTTCCCTATTCACCTGCTTAGTGTTTAGTCTTTAGTTATTCCCTGTTTATGTTCATAGCTCTGTTTAGTTTCTGGTTTAGTAGCCTCCCTATTTGTTTTAGTTTTATCTTGCCTCCGTTTCTTGTTTATTTCTTTGTTTCGCTGTTCTTTGTTTATTTGTTTATATTTATTTAATAAATTCGCCCTACCTGTGTTTACGTCCGCCTCCTCGTCTCTCTGCCTGGGTCAACCCCATGACAAAAAGACCGACCGCAATGGATGTAGCAGACTGGCACGCTGCTCGGAAGGCGGACCTGGAGTTTCTCCGCCTCCTCGCCGAGCAAATCCGAGGAGATGAACCGCTCCCAGCGCCTTTCCTCGGGTTGGAGCCCGTCAGCCCAGCTTCAGTGGCGCCCACCGAGACCCACAAGGGGATCCCGTGGACTGGCTCCAGGATGGCGATCCGCCATGCTCCATTCGGGACCCCGGCGTTGGAATCCCCGAGGCCTCAAGGACGCCGCAGGCCTCGGGGTAGACGTTTTAAGGGGTCCCGCCAGCCGGAGGAGAAGCCCGTTTCCGGGGAGGATTTTCTTGGGGGGGCGCTTGGGCTGTGTGCGGTCAGCCTCGATCCTCGCCCCGACGAGGACGGGGGTGGCATGGATGCAGGCTGTGAGGAGTCCTATTCCTGGGACTACTCCGATCTCCTCACACCTGCGTCCAGTGAAGAGGAGTTTGAGGACTGCCCTCCTGCACCAGCCCGCCAGCCGCTCCTTCCTCCCGCGGTAGCTGCCGATCCGCGCTCTGTGTCTTTCGCGGTGGCAGCCGAACCGCAGCCCGTGATTCCCGCGGTGGCAGTGGAATCGCGCTCCGAGACCCCCTGCGCGGCGAGCCAGCCGCGGTCAAAGACTTTCCCCGCGCTCCTCACGCCGGACTCTGCACGAGAGAGTAGGAATCCAGTCCGGGTTTTTACTTCACCCGCAGCTTCGGGCTCCAGTGCTGCAGCGGATCTCTTCATGCCACGCCCCGTGAAGCACGCGTCTGAGGCGCTGCATCCCATGATACAAGCGGCGGCCGCGCCGCTCTCCGAGATTTCAGCGGCGGCCGCGCCGCTCTCCGAGATTTCAGCGGCGGCCGCGCCGCTCTTCGAGACTTTAGCGGCGGCCGCGCCGCTCCCCGAGACTTCAGCGGCGGCCGCGCCGCGCTCACAGACTGCAGCGGCGGCCGCGCCGCTCTCCGAGATTTCAGCGGCGGCCGCGCCGCTCTCCGAGATTTCAGCGGCGGCCGCGCCGCTCTCCGAGATTTCAGCGGCGGCCGCGCCGCTCCCCGAGACTTCAGCGGCGGCCGCGCCGCGCTCACAGACTGCAGCGGCGGCAGCGCCGCTCTCCGAGATTTCAGCGGCGGCCGCGCCGCTCTCCGAGACTTCAGCGGCGGCCGCGCCGCTCTCCCAAGCCCCAGCAGTCCCAGCTGCTCCAGCTCAAGCCCCAGCAGTCCCAGCTGCTCCAGCTCAAGCCCCAGCAGTCCCAGCTGCTCCAGCTCAAGCCCCAGCAGTCCCAGCTGCTCCAGCTCCGGCACCAGCAGTCCCAGCTGCTCCAGCTCAAGCCCCAGCAGTCCCAGCTGCTCCAGCTCAAGCCCCAGCAGTCCCAGCTGCTCCAGCTCAAGCCCCAGCAGTCCCAGCTGCTCCAGCTCAAGCCCCAGCAGTCCCAGCTGCTCCAGCTCCGGCACCAGCAGTCCCAGCTGCTCCAGCTCCGGCACCAGCAGTCCCAGCTGCTCCAGCTCCGGCACCAGCAGTCCCAGCTGCTCCAGCTCCGGCACCAGCAGTCCCAGCTGCTCCAGCTCCAGCACCAGCAGTCCCAGCTGCTCCAGCTCCAGCACCAGCAGTCCCAGCTGCTCCAGCTCCAGCTCAAGCACCTGCAGCTCCCAGAACTATGTTTGGGCCCAGGCCCCGTATTTCCAGGCCTGCTCCTAGGCCTCCTGACTATGCCCCTAGTTATGTGCCCAGGCTGTCCCCACAGACTTTTGCCAGTCCTGGGCACCCACCTGTGTTTTTGGTACCCCTGTCTCTCCCTGTCCTGGTCCCTGTATCTGTGAGTGTTCCAGTTCCTGTCCCCGGTGGTTTCTCTGTTCCTGTCCCTGTTACTGTGTTTGTTTCCGTCCCCGTCAATGTTCTTGTCCCTGTTCCCATGTCCGGTCCCGTCCAGTCTCTGTCTCATGTCCAGTCTCCGTCACCTGTCCGGTTCCCCGTCCAGTCTCCGTCACCTGTCCGGTTCCCCGTCCAGTCTCCGTCACCTGTCCGGTTCCCCGTCCAGTCTCCGTCACCTGTCCAGTTCCCCGTCCAGTCTCCGTCACCTGTCCAGTTCCCCGTCCAGTCTCCGTCACCTGTCCGGTTCCCCGTCCAGTCTCCGTCACCTGTCCGGTTCCCCGTCCAGTCTCCGTCACCTGTCCAGTTCCCCGTCCAGTGTCCGTTCCCTGTCCTGTCTCCCGTCCAGTGTCCGTTCCCTGTCCTGTCTCCATCTCCTGTCCAGTCTCCCGTTCGGTCTCCTGTTTTCCCCGGCCTCTCCCTGCCGCCAGCCCCCGGGGTTTGTTTTTACGCGCCTCGGGAGCTGCGCGTTTAGGGGGAGGTTTCTGTCACGCCTGGCCCTGTTTCCTGTCTGTCCTCGTGCCTGTGTTGTCCCACGTGACCCGTGCCCCTGTGTTCTGCCTGTGATTTTCCATTACCTCATGTCTCATTTGTAGCTCCACCCCTTCCCCAGGTGTTTCCACTCCCAGTGTGTTTCCTGTTATGTTAAAAAGACTTCCTCTGTTACTTGTCCTCTGTCGGTCTTTGCACTGTCCCCCGTTGTCTGTCCCTCTGCGTTTCTCTGTCTTCAGTGTTTTCATAGCCTTAGCCCGAGTCCCTTGTTCTTTGTTTGTAGTATATATTTATCTTCCTGTTTATTCTGTTATTTTCTAGTTCCCTGTGTTTTCCCTAGTTTATTCCCTTGCCCTGTTTTAGTTTATCCCGCCTAGTTTTATAGTCTCCCCGTTTGTTTATCTTTAGTATCTCTTGTTTGTTTCCGTGTTCCCTATTCACCTGCTTAGTGTTTAGTCTTTAGTTATTCCCTGTTTATGTTCTTAGCTCTGTTTAGTTTCTGGTTTAGTAGCCTCCCTATTTGTTTTAGTTTTATCTTGCCTCCGTTTCTTGTTTATTTCTTTGTTTCGCTGTTCTTTGTTTATTTGTTTATATTTATTTAATAAATTCGCCCTACCTGTGTTTACGTCCGCCTCCTCGTCTCTCTGCCTGGGTCAACCCCATGACAATCCCTAACTTTCCCTCTTTTTCTTCTCTAGAATGGAATGACCTCCCAAGTTTTCGGCTTCTTCTAGTGTCTTCATGCCACGAAGAGATATATTGCAAAATGTTCCACTCAGAAGACATACAGTCTGAGAGTGGATTTTCCCAAATCTCCACTATTAAGAAAGACGCTTTTGATTGTTTTTCTTCTCCACAAGAACAAACCTCAAATAATACAGGATATGGAAAATCTCACCACTGCAAAAACTGCTTAAAGAGTTTTATAAAAGAGAGTGCTCTTAAAACTCACAAGTGCATTCACACTGGAGAGAAACTGTATCACTGCTCAGAGTGTGGCAAGAGTTTTAGAGACGGTGGAAACCTGAAAAGACACCAGCGCATTCACACCGGAGAGAAACCGTATCAGTGCCCAGACTGTGGAAAGAGTTTTAATCAACAGAGTGACCTCAAAAGGCACCAGCGCATTCACACTGGTGAAAAACCGTATCACTGCTCAGAGTGCGGGATGAGTTTTAGAAACAGTGCTAACCTCAAAATGCATCAGCACGTTCACACCGGAAATAAACCTGTTTACTGTCCAGAGTGTGGACAGAAGTTCAGTTGTAGTATTAGTCTGAAAAGACACCAGCGCATTCACACTGGTGAAAAAATGCATCACTGCTCAGACTGCGGAAAGAGTTTCAATCGAAAAACTCACCTCCGAATTCACCAGCGCCTTCACACTGGAGAGAAACCGTATCACTGCTCCGAATGTGGGATGAGTTTTAACCAACAGACTCGTCTCCGAATTCACCAGCGCCTTCACACTGGTGAAAAACCGTATCACTGCTTGGAGTGTGGGATGAGTTTTAGAGAAAATGCTAACCTTCAGATACACCAGCGCCTTCATACGGGCGAGAAACCGTATCACTGCTCAGACTGTGGAAAGAGTTTTATTCGCCAGGCTCACCTCCGAATACACCGGCGCATTCACACTGGAGAGAAACCGTATCGTTGTTCGGATTGTGGTGTGAGTTTCAGTCAACAGACACGCCTTCGTATTCACCAGCGTCTTCACACTGGAGAAAAACCGTATCACTGCTCAGAGTGTGGGATGAGTTTCAGAGAGAGCGCTAACCTACAAACACATCTTCGCATTCACACCGGAGAGAAACCGTATCACTGCTCAGAGTGCGGAAAGAGTTTTAGAGAGAGTAGCACTCTCAAATCACATCAGAGGACTCACACTGGAGAGAAACCGTATTATTGCATGGAGTGCGGGATGAGTTTTAGAGAGAGTGGTACCCTCAGAAAACACCAGCGCATTCACACTGGAGAGAAACTGTATCACTGCTCAGAGTGCGGGATGAGTTTTAGAGCAAGCGGTAACCTCAGAAGACACCAGCACATTCACAAACAAGTTCAATCTGCGAAAGATTTGGTTCATGAGGAAGAACAAGCAGAGCTGAGTTTAGATTGACTCTGTTGTCTGATTTAAATTGCTCACAGTACACAGTCTTTGTGAAGTTTGTGAAGTATAGGCAGACTCCCAAGTATGGAGTGAATTTTGTTCCAAAAGTTTTACGCAAAAAAAATTTAATTCACAATCGAAATTTTAAGAATCAAAAGGGAAAAAGTGTGTGTTGCAAATTCATTATTCTTTGCAGTTGGTGAATTTTGCATTTTCTGTGAATATTTGTGGATTTTGCAGCTAAAGACTTTTGCTTTTGGAATTTCTGGTTTGCTTCTGAGATTTGGCACAGTTTTCACAGGTGGGCGGGGCTTAGAAGAAGGCGTTCCCCTTGAATCTCCATTTGTCACCTATTTTGAACACTCGGTAGGGCGTGGTAGGTCTCAGGTGAGGGTTCAGGGTACCCGTCACTCCAAAATCAGGTGACCAATGGAGATTCAAGGGGAATTTCTATTCTTCTGAGCCCCGTCCACCTGTGAAAAATGTGTCAAAACTCTGAAGCAAATGAGAGATTCCAGAAGCAAAAGTCTTTAGCAGCAAAGTCCAAGAAAATCCACTGAAAATCCACAAAAACACAAAAATAAAAGCAAAGACTGGCAAAATACAAACAGAAATATTTTTAAATAGCTGCAAAGAATAATAAAGAAACCAAGTTTATTTAATTTTATGTATTTACTATATATTTTTTCTCTTTTGAATTTGCAAGATACTGTTGGCACAAAATTCACTCCATACCCAATGCCCATTGCACTAGTCTAAAGTCTGACTCTGATCTCGATACACCACCAGCATTCAGTTTACCGTTAGCTATCATAAAGGTTTGTGTGATCTTCTAAATCCCTGATCTTCCACCAAACCAAGCAAGCTTAAATTTAGTTGCTGGCAGCACGGCGTCTCCAGAATCTTTTACATCAGTTAAACACAAAGTCAGTTAAATTTCAAGGATATTAATCTGCCGTGGTAGGAAGCATAAACAATAATAATTTAAGTTTACCTGCTTTGGTGCAAATAAAAATGATCAAACCACTGGCCCTACCACTTACCCCTACCCCTATGTTTTGCAGGAATGTAAAAATAAAATAAAAGCTAATTAACAGAGGAATTAAGGAATGGTCAACAATAATTCTTTTCACCCCTTCACCAGTGTTACACTCAAAAAGAAGGGGAAGGGGTAAGTGGTAGAACCAAGGGGTGAAATGGGATTGGGCCAAACACACTCTCCTTATCTTTTTTGACTGATTCCTCTTTAGTTTTGCATTTTTACTACTGGTTAAATGAGGCAGTACCTGCAGCCCACCCATGTTGCACAGAGTGTCACGTCCTTCTGTGCTGTCACAAGAACATTTCAGTCTTAGGAAATATAGGGACAAAAAAGGACATTAACCCATTTCTTTGTATAAAGAAATATTTTACAGCATGTACTTTTATTTCTTACTTAAATTTCTACTTAAATGTTTTAGAAATTGTGATATTAAACCAGAAATGTAAACATTCTAGAGGATGCCTTTACCTGACTTCTTAACAGCGTGCTGAAGTAAAAATATTGATGGAAAGGTATTGCCTGAAAAAACAATGCATGATTTTTTCAGTTGTTTTCTTAGTATACCATATTTATACTTTTTTATCAGTAAATTAAAATGTATATTAATGTGTATTATAAATGTAATTACTTGTGTATTATATAATGGTTAATTTAGATAACACTAACTAAATATATAAACAAAAAAATAAAGTACACTAAAACTTTCAAGTTTTAATTTCGTTATTGTTGAACAAAGTTTGAAGTAATGTGTTTATACAAGCAAGTTTTTAGATTCTTATGGTGGAAACAAAATAGTGACCGCTACACTAAACTAGCATTTGCCGCTAAATACTGCATTTGGTACCTGTCGCATTAACAGCACCAAACTGCATTTTTCCATGGCTGGTTACTACTGGTTATTATTATTATTATTATTATTATTAATACATTTTTGTTCAATGTAAAGCATCTATTTTTATTTAAAGTTTCCCCAAAATAA
This sequence comes from Astyanax mexicanus, assembly GCF_023375975.1. Lineage (NCBI taxonomy): Eukaryota > Metazoa > Chordata > Actinopteri > Characiformes > Acestrorhamphidae > Astyanax > Astyanax mexicanus. The sequence continues at coordinate 1,587,273 of NW_026040041.1, forward strand.
TCTTGACCTTTTTATGAAATCTAATTCATTTTTTACACATGTTCTTAAACATTTTAACAAACCTCAATTTATTTTACTACTGCAGTAAGACACATGAACTTTTAACTATTTAATAGAACAGTCTGTCCGGATATATATTTATGGTTTCCAACGTATATTTAAAAATCCATTTAAGAAAAGAGACTGACCATGAGACGATCTTCACTAATATCAACACTGTGAAAAGAGGAGAGAAGCCCTGAGATACTGACTTTAGCTAAGCTTAGACTATTAATGTATGCATGTATTTACTATACTGATTTAACATTACAACATAATGCACTAATACATATAGTTTAAGGTACATAGTAATAGATGGTGAAATATATTCTCATCTCATCATCCTAATTTTGTAATATACATGGTATTTTTATGGGAGGAAATTATTTATTTATTTGTTAAATACATTTTAATCTAAAATAATCTGAATAAATAATAATAATGTAAATCAAAGTGGAATATAGTGCTGTGAAAAGTGCTTCAGCTCAGAATGCTTTTACTAGAAGATCTGAGTCCGCAGTGTTTTATAGAGAAACAGGATCTGATCTGCTGCAGGTAAAGAACTCTACTACACTTCTACTCACTGTTTACTCTCACTTTACTCCTCACTCTCTCTCTGATGGAGGAGAAACTCTGTATTAATGAAACGTTTAGTTGTGGAGGGGATCAGAATGTAGTTGTTACAAAATACACGTGATGGCAAAATAACACAGTTTAATAAAATAATGATGTATTTGAACTTAAAGGGGCAGAATTCACCCTAGTCTTGAACTACAGAGATTATTAAATGAAAAACATAGTCTAAAACTTTACAAAATGTATAACTTCTATCCATTTGGCAGATTACTTTTTGTGGAAAAAGCAAAAATGATACATTTACATGAATTAACTAAAAATATATATTTATTTTAAGCAGGAAGCAATATTGGAATATACCTTATACTGTGGTATTAAAATATTTACAGGTATTTCCAAAGGAGGACAGTATTACATAATTATCACATGTCTAATTTATGTTCTGAGTCTCAATAATACAGGCCAAAATAGCTCTTTCATTCATGTTTATTTAACCCTCCTGTGTGTGTGTTTTTTTTTTTTTGTCAGGAACAGTAATGGTGTTCTTGGGTTAATTTGACCTGGTGCATATTTAATTATACAAAAGATGATCTGAAACCATCTGAAAATCCTAACAAGCAGTGTAAATATCTGGTTATTAACTCCATTACTAATTATTCTATCAATATTTAGTGCAATTGTGTTCCTTACCTCTAACAGGTAGTGGTTTAATTAGGATAATTCACTCATGTATTTTTTTATGGAAACTTTTTTTATGTTCACTCTTTTATTATTTTTGAAAGACCAACATATAAAACAATGGTTTTACATAACATTAAAACGTAACATTGCAATTTAGTTTTAGTTTTTGAAGGGGGTGGTTGATTGCAAATATGTGAGATGAACCATTTTCATATTATATATTGATTAAACTAATTAAGGCAAGCAGAAGAAGTTTCATAGTGAAAATTTACTTTTAACTATTTTTCGTAGATCATCAAACTTTAAAATGGGTCAATTTGACCTGTAACATAAGATTCAGTTAAGATTTATTTAAGGTTTGGCTCTCTGAAAACAGGTGGGAAAAAACACAGGTTGTACCCTTGGTTGTAAATTTAGGCAAAGAAAACCAAGCAAGATGTGCCTTAAAACCCTATAGAGAACATTCACTCCACTGTGTGCAGGTTTGGAGCTTTATTTTTTAAAAGTGGTGATTTGAGCCTCGTTTAGCCGGCTAGTCTGTAAACAAACTGATGTTTGTATTAAGATATCATTTTTAGATGATGGAATCGTAGCCTTGTAAACACAGGAATTGCGTCATTTACCAAATTTAAGCAATTTAAGTAACCATATAACCGTATAATGTCTTGACCATGGTATCACTGTATAAAAAAAGGTTGACACCTCCAAACCCCTTATATGAGCGTTTTGCGTCAATGTTGACAAAAACGTTTATATTTAGGCCTGTCACAATAGGATTTTTTTTTTGTGGACGATATATTGTCCTAGAAATTATTGCGATACGCGATATTTTTGTAATTTTAAAACTATTAAATGCCACTGATATAATTATAACAAAATAGCATAAAAAAGCAAATAATTTTAATAAAAATAAAAACAGCATAATTTTAATAAAACATTTTTTTTAATTAGTTGGGGAATGATATACTTATTTTTTCACCTACTTTAGTCCACTCTGTGTGTATGAAGTCACAGTTATAGAAGCATGAATGGCTAAAATACTATTCACTGTTATATGGGTAAACAAACTAGTGGTGGGCAATTTTCACGATTAAATGAAATTAATTTGAATACCATTTTCAAAATGGAGTAATCGCAATTTTACATACAGACATTTCATCTTTTTAATCTAAAATATCCAAAAATGCTCCTCATTTCTGAAGTGTTTCTCCGTCTTACCCAACCTGCACATATTTTCATTCCGCTCAGTCCACTTTCGACACAAACAGCCGGTGGGATAAAGCAGATATTTAGCTAAAAAATAAATCCTACCGCTTATAAGCTTATAAAAACAGCATCATCACTCTAGAATCAAAAATCAGATTTTTTGTGAAAAACAAAAAAAATATATATATATTTTAGGCCATAATTGCCCAGTACTAAAACAAACATACAAATGAGCACAATGATCAATTATTGTACGATAAATAGATATTGCAATTACTGTGACAGGTCTATTTATGTTTGTTCATTTTATATTGAGTTACATTTCTTTCTTTTCCAGAATGAGAAGAAGTCGTGCAAGTCAATTCTGCTGTTTCTAAGGTCCGTTTCTACTTATTTAAATTAAAAGTTCCTTAAACAATCACCTCAGGATACACCAGAAAGTGGGATGTCTCAACATGTCATTAGAAGAGATCAAATGTGAGATTGGATATCATGCAATGATGTCACCAGAAGAAATAAAATGTGAAGATGGATTTCATGCAGAGATGTCACCAGAAGAGATCAAATATGAGAATGGATATGCCACAAGGTTTCAATCCCAAGAGATAAAACATGAGAATGAATTTTCCAAAAGCTCCTCTACTAATAAAACCGCTATTAATTCTGATTCCTCTCCAAAAGAACAAACTTCTAGCAACATAGAAGAAGAGATACTCCACCATTGCTCAGAGTCTGGGAAGAGTTTTAGTAAACAAATTAACCTCCAAATGCACCAGTTCATTTACACTGATGAAAAACCGTATCAATGCTCACAGTGTGGAAAGAGTTTCAATCGACAGAATAATCTACGAAATCACCAACGCATTCACACTGGAGAGAAACCGTATCACTGCTCAGAGTGTGGGGTGAGTTTTAACAGAAGTAGTTCCCTCAAAAGACACCAGAGCGTTCACACTGGAGAGAAACCTTATGAATGCTCAGAGAGTGGGAAGAGTTTTAATAACCTCTTTAACCACCAGCCTATTCACACTGTGGAGAAACCGTATCACTGCTCAGATTGTGGAAAGAGTTTTAGAGAAAGTAGGAGCCTCCAAACACATCAGCGCATTCACACTGGAGAAGAACCCTTTCACTGCTCAGAGTGTGGGATGAGTTTTAGAGAAAGAAGAAACCTACGAACACACCAGAGCGTTCACACTGGAGTGAAACCTCATCACTGCTCAGAGTGCGGAAAGAGTTTTAATAAACTGAGTAACCTCCGTACCCACAAGCTAATTCACACTGGGGAGAAACCGTATCAGTGCTCAGAGTGCGGAACGAGATTTAGAGAATGTAGGAGCCTTCAAATCCACCAACGCATTCACACTGGAGAAAAACCCTATCAATGCTCAGATTGTGGGATGAGTTTTAGAGAAGGTAGCATCCTTCGAACTCACCAGCGCGTTCACACCGGAGAGAAACCGTATCAGACTGTGGAAAGAGTTTTAAAGAGAGAGGCAAGCTCAGAAGATACCAGCTCGTTCACACTGGAGAGAAACCGTATTACTGCTCAGAATGTGGAAGGGGTTTTAGAGAAAGTAGGAACCTCCAAACACACTAACTTGTTCACACTAGTGAGAAACCCTACCTGTGCTCAGAGTGTGGAATGAGTTTTAAAGAAAGGTGCAAGCTCAAAACTCACCAGCGCATTCACACTGGAGAGAAACCATATCAGTGTTCAGAATGTGGAAAGAGTTTTAATACAAAGGGTAACCTCCGAACTCACCAGCTCGTTCACACTGGAGAGAAACCCTATCAGTGTTCAGACTGTGGATAGAGTTTTAATGCACTCAGTAACCTCCGAACTCACCAGCACATTCACACTAGAGAGAAACAGTATCACTGTTTGCACAATCAAGTTAAAAGACACAAATGCACTAAGAGTGAGGATAAAACTTGAATTACGGGACGTAACACTGCAAACGTATGAACTTAAGCCTTGGATGCACTACAGGAAATGGAAGCAGATTATAAACATACTGGACATCCTACGTTACACGACTGCTTTTTGTCTAAAAACTAAAATTCAGCACACAATATACAACAGGACACGATGCACTACACCACCAGACTCCTGACCACATGCGCCACCATGCACGCCACTTGCAGTATTTAGGAGTCTGAAGGAAAGTACTGTTGGAGAAGGTTTTATCTGGAAAAACAATTTGTTTCACTTACTTTTTGCATTTATTTATTTTTGTATTTGATGGATTATGCTTTGTTATTCTTCTGAAAATGTTAGATATATGTAGATATTAAATAATAGGGGTGTGACGAGATCTTGTGGCACGGACGATATTTCTCGTTAGGCTTAAACCTGTCTCGCGGGGCAAAAAACAGGTAAGTGTGGACTTTTTAAGAGGGATCTGGCAACCCAGTAGTGATAGCAGTGAGTGTGGTGGCTGAGCAGTGAGAGCAGCTCTCAGCAGAAGAGGAAAATTCAGGTATTTGTATAGAAGATGCTTCTGCTACTTTTAAGTTGTATGTCTGGCTGCATTTTGGCTCCAGTGGAAACAATAAACGGTAACAGAGTGACCAACAAGACACAAACCATATATAAATACTGTAAGTAAATCCTACACGTGACTGTTTCATAGACAGCTGTACTAATCACTTAACTCTGTACTGTATTTAAAAACATGTTCTGTCTCTGTTTCACTTCAACCATAGAGATTTGGGGAGAAAAAAAACACAAACCATAGTCTTAATATGACTGGTTGTGGTTTGCACTTATTGTTTGCACTATATAAGACCTAAAAAAGTTTTTTTTTTTTTTTTCTTATTTCTTTTTCTTAAAGAATCAATGTGTGAGAGAAACCAGTCTGTTACGTTTGTGTTATATGATTTTGTCAAATAAAACTCTAGTTTTCAAGCCATTTTTCATTTATGAAGTTTTCTTTAAAAAAAAAATTAAATCTTGTCTCGTTCTCGTGATATTAGTGTCTCGTCACACCCCTATTAAATAATAATTTAAATATTGCCTTAACAACAAACAAATAAAAGAATGTTAACCATTTAAAATTGATATGTTTTAAGCTTCGTTGTTGTTGAATGAAGGTTGGTAGAACTTTAGCATTTTCAAGTTCACTTGGACATTTATCTCAGCGGTACTATTGTAATAATAGCTACTTGAGCACTTTGGGTTTTTTTTTTCTTATTATTTTAAGGTTTCTTTAGTATTATTCTGCACTATATGTTAGTGCAACACATACGCTATAAAAACAAATACACTAGAATATTTCATTACTAAAGTAGGTTTTATTGTATTGGTAGAAACAGATACATTATTAATAATTAGGCTAATTAGGCTTTGCAACTGGCAGCTGTATGCTTTAAACAGGATTTCTGGTAATGCTTATCATGGCACCTGTTTACAGGTCAAATTTGAACATTCAATAAAAAGAACCAATCCAGTTTGCTGGTTGTGCCGAGAGTGGAGTTAGTTAGAGAGATAATTCACTACAACAGGTAAAGCATCCCCTTCTATCCAGATGTGAAGGTAGCTGTAACAAGCAGATTTTTTTCTTGAATTAAGTCAAACACTACAAAATGTTCAAGCAGTAATCTTTCAGTAGCTTTAGCTGGCTTGTGCTTCAAATACAACCAGTCGTGGTTCGGCCAAATAGACAGAGATTCTGTGTTCAGCTTAATGAATAATGATAAGCTTTCATTGCTTATTATATGCTATGACTTTTAAAACATATTTTCATACCATTTTAGTGGTAGCTAGAACACTGCAATCACTGTTATGTTTTAGTTTGAAAATGAATGGAATTGATCTGATCCAGATAAGCCGCGGGCAATATTCTCTGGCATTAAAGAGCAATATTTTGCAATATTATCCTTAAATCAAGTAATTAAGTACTAACACTGTAAAACTGAAATCAATTTAGATTTTGTATATATGTACACAGAATAAATATTGCCTTAGACATATTGGACAGTGGAATTAAGATATATTCAGTAAAATATTTTAAGTTTATTGAACTTAACTGAGTCAAAGCTACATGATTACCTGAATCAGTTAAGTTTGTTCCACTTTACACGACAATAGTTTAATTAACTCAACTGTTTTTTAAGTATTGTGGGCTTAAGGAAATTAGTTTATGAAAAAAAGGAGCCTATGGGAAAGCTTTATGAACCAACACTATAAAAAGAGTTTTGACACATGTAGTATAACTAAAAGTTGGTTTAAATCACATTTTTTCATTGGCTTAACAAGCATTTCTATTTTTTTTAAGTTCTCTGAGTTTATTTTATTAAGTTGTTCTGGCTGGTAAGTTCACTCAACTTTATAAAATTACTTCTTCTGACTAAAACACTAAAAATCACTTTTTAGAGTGTGGATTCACTTATCTCTACATTGGGAATTGTTTATACTTACTTTAATAGTGTCTCTTTCTTATGGTAAAACATCAAGATGGACTGTGTTTAGTATGTCCACATCCAGAGACAGTGCAGCATGTTCTCGTGGACTGTTTTAAATTTGATAACGAAAAACAAGAGCTCTCTTTAGAGTTTAAGAAACAGTTTTTTTAATATCTAAAAGATATTGAACGTATAACAGGCTTTTGATATTTTTGTCCCAGAATTAAGTCAAAATGTGTCAAAAACTTAAAAATAACCATTCCGTTAAATTCCTTGGCCCAGAATTGTATGGAAAAGTGTGCTCATTTGTCTGTATAGGGCTTTAACTGAAGGAGCTATGCCAATTTCTTCCTATTTTTTTCAAGTTCGGAATTGGTATAGATGTAGTAAAAGGTTAAAAATAAGCACCACAGGACATTTTTTGTCCTGTTACCTGTCAGTATCTTAAAAGAGACACTTTAAAGATTAAGAAAAATCTCAAGATGTTTTTATTTAATGCACAGAATGTTAGTATAATGTGAAAACATACATGCAAACTTAACATTTTCTGCTAATTTTTGATATTTTTCTCCTAGAATTAAGTCAAATGTGTCAAAAACTTAAAAATAACTATTCTATTAAATTCCTTCGTCCAAAATTGTATGGAAAAGTGTGCTCATTTGTCTGTATGTGTTTTAACTGAAGGAGCTAAGCCAATTTCTTCATATTTTTTCAGGTTCGGAATTGGAATAGATGTAGTAAAAGGTTAAAAATAAGCCCCACAGGACATTTTTTGTCTTGTTACTTGTCATAATCTTAAAGTAGACTCTTTAAAGGTCAAGAAAAATCCAAAGATGTTTTTATATATAATGCACAGAATTTTAGTATAATGTAAAAACATTAACATTAAAATTAACATTTTCTGCTATTTTTTTTTTCATATTTTTGTCCCAGAATTGAGTCAAAATGTGTAAAATACGTAAAAATCTTAGATTGTATGGAAAAGTGTGTTCATTTGTCTCTATAGGTTGTTAACTCAAGGAGATATGGCATTTTCTTCATATTTTTTTTCCGGTTCTGAATTAGCATAGATGCATTAAAGGGTTAAAAATAAATGTCATGGGACATTGTTTAATCCTGTTACCTGTCAGAATCTTAAAAATAGACACTTCAAAGATTAAGAAAAAACAGGTGGTGAAAAAAATACACTATGTGCTCGTGGCCCGTTTCCATCTGGACTATTTTTAAAGAGAATTTAGAATTTAGGAGAAATGATCCTGAAGGGGGCAGCATTGCAACACTTTGGCCATAAAACTCTACAGAAGAAGAAGATCCTCAGTGTTTTACAGAGAAACAGGATCTGATCTGCTGCAGGTAAAGAACTCTACTACACTTTTACTCACTGTTTACTCTCACTTTACTCCTCTCTCTCTCTCTGATGGAGGAGAAATGCGGTAGATTTAAACAGTAAGGTGTGAAATATTCCAAATATAAGATCTGAGGAGGATGGTGTTGTTAGCACTTAGCACTTACTTAGCATTTACTGATTGTGGTAAAAAACGTAGGCAGTGATTTTTCACTGAACTTCACGAGATAACATGAAACAAACAACACCAGTAGAGTTCCAGTACAAACCTCTCAACCCCCAGTAAACATGCACGCGGCTTAGGTAAGCAGGACAACAAGACATGAAGATAGAGCTAATTATATACAGGTATCAGCATACACTGTATTTACAAATAAATCAATCAATCAATTACTGCATCTAAAATAAATTAAACCATGTCTCATAGTTTGTTTTTTGATAATTGTTGATGATTATATTTTGAGATTATTTGTCAGTTTTTGAGATACTGTCTCATTGTTTTACAGTAATGTCTCGTTTGATTGAGATGTTTAATTTATTTAAGATGTTGTCTTATTGTTTCTTTTGAGATAATTCGTCATTATTTTCAGATGTTGTCTCATTGATTTGAATTGATTTGAAAAGCTGTCTTGTTGTTTTGAGATGCTATCATTGTTCTGAGATGATGTCTCAGTGTTTTAATATGCTGTCTCGTTGTTTCTTTTGAGAAAATGTCTCATTGTTTGATTTGTGATGATGTCTCATTGTTTTTCAAAGGTTTGTTCTAAGATGCTGTCTCATTCTTAGTTTTGAGATTATTTGTCATACTTTTTGAGATGCTTTCTCTTTGTTTTTCAATTATGACTCGTTCTTTGTTTTGAAATGCTCATTGTTGTGAGATGGTTTCTCATGCTAAGTTTTGAGATAATTTGTCATAGTTTTTGAGATGCTGTCTCTTAGTTTTGATATTAGATGGTTTCTTGGTGTTTCAAGATGCTGTTTCTTCATTTTGAGATGCTGTCTCATTGTTTCTTTTAAGATAATGTCTCATTGTTTTGAGATGCTATCTCATTGTTGTGTGACGCTGTATCATTATTTGATTTGAGATGTCCTCTAACTTTTGTCTGTTTCTTAAAGTTGTAACGATTTTACATTAATAATGTAACATAAAATAAAAAGAGAACTAAAAAGGTAACTGCTGTATTGAGATACTTCTTGTCTTGCCAATACATAAACTTCAGCTGACATAATATATCATCTCTGGTTTAGGCAGGATAACAGGTCTCCACTTTTTGGAACCTTTGTTTAAATTAAGAAGCACTCGATATTATGATATTTTATGATATTTCATAAAGTTCCAGAAATTAGCAACAATATAAGTGTTGATTTATTTTAAGACTGTGTTGTTGGAATTTTTTTGGTGCATCACTTAATGTATTTTTCATTTCTTCTTTTACAGATTTGCAATAGTGCTCCTAGTGTTCACAAAGCAATGAAAAATGAATGGCGAACACCCAAACGAACGTCACCAAGAAGAACATCTTGCAATGCTTTCATCAGAAGAGATGCAGTGCGAGAGTGTGGTTTCTGAAAGCTCCGGTTCCCAGCGAACACCCTCTTTACCTCTCAACAGTAATAATGTACCTGGTGGACAAAAGCAAAACCGTATGGGGAAAATGAAAATCCATCTCTGCCCAGATTGTGGAAAGACTTTCACGTCCCCGAGTCTTCTCCAGAGACACCAGCGTGTTCACACCGGAGAGAAACCGTATCAGTGCTCGGACTGCGAGATGTGTTTTAATCGAATGGGAACTCTTAAAAAACACCAGCTGCTTCACACTGGAGAGAAACCGTATCGGTGTTTAGACTGCGGGAAGAGTTTTCGACAGAGTGGTGCCCTCAAAACGCACCAACGCGTTCACACTGGAGAGAAACCGTATCAGTGCTTAGATTGTGGGAAGAGCTTTAGAAAGTGCGATACTTTATCAGCACACCAGCGAATTCATACCGGAGAGAAACCGTTTCAATGCCAAGAGTGTGAAATGAGTTTTAATCGGCATAGTACTCTCAAAAGACACCAGCTCATTCACACTGGAGAGAAACCGTTTTATTGTTCAGACTGCGGCAAACGCTTCAGAGAAAACGGCGCCCTAAAAACTCACCAGCTCATTCACTCTGGAGAGAAACCCTTTCAGTGTTTGGTATGCGGTAAGAGTTTTCGAGAAAGTGGTGCCCTGAAAACGCACCAACGCAGTCACACTGGAGAGAAACCGTATCAGTGCTTAGTGTGCGGAAAGAGTTTTACCGCACCGAGTCTTCTCCAGAGACATCTACGCGTTCACACTGGAGAGAAACCGTTTCAATGCCCAGATTGTGGCAAGAGTTTCAACCAACAGGGTCACCTCCAGCTCCACCAGCACGTTCACACTGGAGATAAACCGTATCACTGCTCAGAGTGTTGGAAGGGTTTCGTTCGGCAGAACGATCTCCAACTCCACCTCCGCGTTCACACCGGAGAAAGACCACATCACTGCTCCGAATGCGGGAAGAGTTTTATTCGACGGACTGACCTCCAACTCCACCAGCGCGTTCACACCGGAGAGAAACCGTATCACTGCTCCGAGTGTGGGAAGAGTTTTACTGCACCAAGTATTTTCCAGAGACACTTACGCATTCACACAGGAGATAAACCACATCACTGTTCAGAGTGTGGGAACAGCTTCCGACTGTCCAAACTGAAGACGCACAAATGCGTAAAGAAAGAGGCAAAACCTTAAAATCATAAAGGATTCTGATTTCTATGGTTATAAGCAAAAAAAGTCAGCCAAACTTAAAGGTCACACTCTAATATTTAACATACAATATAAAATAATAATATTTTCTAGTAAATAAATCAATGAATGAAGCTACACTTATATAGCACCTTTTTAGAGACCCAAGGACGCTTTAAAATGTATACTATTTGCACACAACCATTTATACTCAGCCCTCATCCACACAACCGGTGAGAAGCGGCAGCCAATAGCGCACAGCGTACTCTCAACCGGAAACAACCACCGTCCACCTGGAGCACTGCATTCAGCACTTACCCAGCATTTAGCATTTACCCAGGACAGAGGGCCAATCAATACCTGGGCAAACAGGCATACATACATACTTACATACATATCACACACTTTACACATACACGCAGATCAATTTGGAGTATTCAGACACGAGAAGAACATGGAAACTCCTCCACCCAGTTAGGGACTTGAACCCAACAACCCAGTGCTAGTAGGCGAACGGGCGGCTAACCACTTAGCCACTGTGCCGCCATATTGTAATGCAATGCTGTGGTATTAAATGATTCTTAATGTTAAAGTGTCTGCAGTAACATCTGCTTTTGTACCAATACTAAGGGCTGTTAATGGGGGAGGGTTAACAAAGCAGGGGTCCAGAGTTTTGGTTTTGGTGGGGGGCAGGGATAGCAGATAAGAGGCATGGGGGGGTAGCGGGGGGGAGGGGGTTTGGAGAGTCATGTCTGTCATCTGCTGGTGTTGATCCACTGTGTTTTATTATCAAGTCTAAAGTCAGTGCAGTTTAGTTTTCCCACAAAATCTTACAGCACTTCATATCTTACAGCTTCCCTCTGCTACTGACAACTTTTATAGAGATGAGGATTTCATTTTCCAGCAGGACTTTGCAAACTGCCCACACTGCGTACCAAAAGTACCAGTTGGTCTTATATAATATTCTAATTTTCTGATATAATGATTTTTAGGTTTTAATTGGCTGTAAGCTTCATAATCATCAACAATAAAATAAACTCGTAAAATAGATCACTTTGTGTTTAATACAACTACGTAATTTATGAGTTTCACATTTGGAAATGAATTGCAGAAATAATGCAACTTTTCAATGATATTTAGATGATATTGATTTTCTTGAGATGCACTAGTATACTGTATATGTGCATAAATATGCATATATAACATTTGTAAATGTAAAAATGTAAGTAATATTTTTTATGTGTGGTGTGTTACAAAAGATCAGTACTTGGGCAAATGGGCTTGATTAAAATGGACATCTCACATTGGCCTATATTTCGTTGCAGTGTTACCACTAAAAACTGTTAATTCTATCATCAAAATGCACAGGGTTCCATATACCCTTGGTTTTTATATTATTTATTTTTTTCATATTAAATTAACTGACATCAAATACAACAAACAGCACATTATGTAGTAATTAATCTAGACAGTGCTAAGACATTAAACAATTTTTAATAATGCTTAAAACTTGGAAACAAATAAAAAAGTACTGTAAACTTTTCAATTTGCCAATGTGTAAGTGTGGTCATTAAATTTTATTGCAGGGAATCAAAAGTGAAGAATTTAGACCATTTTGAGAAGAGGCATGATTTTGTTTTGCTGCAGAAACCTTTAAATGCTCTCCAAACTGATCTATTATACCAACTCTAACAATTATTAATGTTTGTGCCTTGACCTACTGACTTTATATTTATAAAAGTTCTTTTTTTATGCGTTTTATACTTGTAATTTTAGTTGTGCTGAACTTTGTTCATGTTTGACAGCTTTATTGCAAAACGTTTGTAAATTGTGCTTATAAACCTACAGTAATTTTCAATGGGGATTTAATCATTTTGATTGAAACCGTTCTACACAATAGATCAGAAATTAAGTGTCTTATTATCAGACAAAATTGCAAAAAATCAATTAGTAAAAGTAATAAAGCAAATCTTTAATCTAACACAAATTCTCAACATTGTAAAAAAAAGTATATTATTCTAAGTTAAAATACTATTTTTTTGTTTATTGTTTATTTAATTACGTTTTTGACTATGTTAAATGCACACTTTTATTTTATTTTTTCTTTGATAAACGATAACATATTTATTAGATTATCCTCCACAGTTTTTGCAATTTTTAATGCATATGATGGAGAATTTGAATACTATGAATTTCCTCAAAAAAAAAATACTTGGTTACAGTATCGCAATATACTGAATCAAACTGCTGTATTGCAATACATATTGTATCTTGCCAATATGCAGCCATAGAAATATATATTCATAAACAATTTCCCTGATGTAACATTAATATAAAGGAAAAGCATGATCTTATGTTGAAACACTAATATATATTTATTTTTTGTGAAGACAAAACATTACATCAAATTGAAAAAAGTAATCAGTGCTTGAAACTCAACACAGAATCTTATATAATCATAATTAAAATCATAATATAATCAGAATCATAATATAATATTCCATTGGGTACTGTGCTGTATATCATTTTTGAGCAAAATAGGTTTCCATGATATAATATAATAGAAAAAAAAACATAATCTTATGTTCTTATTATCTTATTGATACAATAGTAAGATAAGATAAGATAATCCTTTATTAATCCCACAATGGGGAAATTTACAATGTTATAGCAGTGCAAAGGAAAGGACAGAGAAACAGGTCAGGAAAAAATACATGTACAAAAAACTATTACAGGAAATATATAAAAGATACTACAATATAATTATATATTTTTTAGAAATATGATATATTTTTCTTTGTGACAAAATTATAAATATTACATCAACAACATTGGTTTCTGTGCTGTGTTTCATTTTTGGGCGTGTTAAGACATTGTTTTTTTAATAACAGTTATGTGCATACTTTTTTTTTTTTAGATGTTTAAATTCAATTATTGGGATTTAACTCCACAATTCATTAAGTAAAAGCTGCTTGTATGTTAGTCCACACTTTCATTTTTTTTTTCCAATCAAGAATGAGCTGTAAATCTGTTTAAAGAAAGTTTTATCAAACCCTCCAAATTTGTCTCAGATGTTCTTGTTGGTGTTTTCAGCTGGAAGGTTTTCTTTCTTTGGGTTTAAAGTAGTAAAACCAGTTTGGGGGTGAAAAGTCAATGTGAAGAAGTGAAAACATCAATGCTTTCAAAACCAGGATTAAAGAAAATCAGATAAAGCCAGTATTATTACTGCGACAGACACTCCCACTCCCTTTAGAAGAACCTGTGATGTAATGAGACTGAAATGAGCCCTAACCTGTTTTTCTTCAGTTGTAAAGAAAACACATTTCCGCTGTTCTGAGGTTCAGTCTGGACTAAAGCAGAGAGAGTGCTGGAAGAGTAATCCTGTAACTCTGCTGTAGATGAACGTGAATGAAGACTGATTTGGAAGATTTGCTGAAGATTTCTAGACGGAAACCTCAGAAAAGGTAGCAGTGTTCTCATTTCTCTCAGATTCTCTTAATTTCTCTTAGATTTAAGTGCATTTCTTGATATTCTCTCTATGTTAGAGTAGTGCTGGACGATATGGCCAAAATTTATATCACGATATATTCCTTACATTTCGGTCGATACGATATAATTTCGATATTGATATAAATACTTTGAAGGCCTCAGAAAACTGCTAAGAAGCCCTGCAATCCCTGCAGCACTGCGGATTTAAATTATTATATAACTGTGTATTTGCACTTTTTGTATGGCTGGCATCAGATACCCTCATTATATGCACATCTATCTATCTATCTATCTATCTATCTATCTATCTATCTATCTAATGGAAATCTTTACCTACTACTGTCTGAAAATTTAATTTAAGACATTGAAACCTCCTTTCACAAAAACTTTAATACTTTAGAAATAAAAGTAGTCAAAATAAATGAATGCTCAATATTATTTGCATATAGCAAAATAATAACATGACATCCCTGTCAAACATAAGCCTATAAAACTATTACCAATAAAAATAACTTTAAATTACAACAGAGGCAGAGCTTTTTATTCTTTGTGAACAAATTTAACAGATTAAAACAAGTGTTTCAACTAGGATATAGAATACAATAAGCCTTTATATACATAAAAGCAACAAGATTTTCCCGTCAAATAAACAAACCTACAGGCTTTATCAACTATGAATAACTTAGTTACAACATAAGCTATAAAAGTGCTTCAGTCAGTATAAGAAAAATACTGTATGTAGTGGAGTTGCTTGAAGTGGTGGAACAGATTAGATGTATTAACATTACCGCTGCTGGTCGGCTGCACTCTCCGGCACAATTTGCAGCAAAGCGGCAAGGGAGCGGACCCGCGGGCGAGCGAGCGGACCCGCGAGCGTTCACGCGGCCGGCCTCGAGGACCCGCGAGCGGACCCGAGGCCGGCCTCGAGGATCCGGGGCCGACCGAATCGAGTCTACCTTAGCCTTGGATCCGCTCGTCCCGGCTCCGTTTGGATCCAGCGCGAGCCATATGTGCTGCGTAGCGAAGCGGGCCCGAGCCTAGCCATTTTAACCTAGCCTTGCCTAGCCTAGCCTATTTGGCTACGTGCCTGTGTGGTTACGTCATCACGCACTGACGTAGCCCAGCTACGGGGGCTGAATGTGTTGAGCTCTGCGGCGAGCTGACGCCAGTAAAAAACGCCTGTCCGTGATTCTAATACATATCGATATACCACAAAACTGATATCACCGTTATTGAAACATTTCTTATCGCGATAAATACCGATATCGAATTATTGTCCAGGCCTATGTTAGAGATTTGATAATCTTTAGTGTAAAGCAATAAACAGGATGTTTGTTTGGATGAATGAACAGATACATGTATTAAGTTGAATGATAAAAAATACACAGTACAGTATGAGGAGTGTACAGTACAGTATTAGCATAAGGTAGGTCGGTCGGTCGGTCGACGGACATTTAGGCATCCAGCAGCAACAACAAAATACAATAAGAAACATATTCAAACATAAATTAAAACAGAAGAATACAAAATATATAAGGCTATAAAAAAAACCTAACTATACAAGGTATCTATCTGTAAACAGAGCAGTGCAGTAGATGTTGCTAATGGTCATAAATAATTAAATAATTAACAGAGTAAAGTGCAATGACATCGATTACGAAAGTGACTGATATGACATAAAATAGACTTATAGACAGATTACCTTGAATATACAAAGAGACACGTGTTGCAGCAAAATGTATGAAATAAAGAGATACAATAGAATATAACAATTACAGTTTAAAGTGTGGTTGAACAGTTGGCATGTATGTAGTGATATGATTCAGCACAGTTCAGAATGAATTTTAATGGTTCTAAATCTCACATTTTAAACATTATTACACAGAAAACAGTTAATTTAATGTAAATTAACCACATCCCCTTTGTTATGTGTGTTCTCTGTTCCTTGTTTCCATACCCAGTGCATGTTATTCCCACCCTGTGGAAAGTTAGGCCTTTCCCACAGAGATCTGTGCATGCAAGATGGCAGAACACAAATGTTAAATGTTAAGGAAAAAACATGATTTTAATAGTAGGGCTCAGCATGGTGGAAGCCACAATGCTACAAGGGACAGCAGCTCGTTGGTTAATCTTTTTACCCGTATCCACTTGCTGAAGAATGTTTTTAAAGCTATTCTGCGACGCATGTTTTAACAGTTTTAAAACATCATGTTAACAACTTCCAGTCCAACAGTGTAGCTACTAAAAGCTTGATCACCCAAATTTGTATGTACAGTGGAAATCCTAAAAAATATATATATTTTGAGAGTGATTATTGCAGATAAAAATGCAATAGTATAGATTTGTAAGCTAATGTAATGCATACTAGTGAGTAAAGCCTATGTGTAGTCAAAAATCTTACGATTCTGTGATAAAAAATGTCCAATGGGTATTCTAGTTTCAAATTTACTAAAATCTTTAATTCTTGGGGTCAATTTGAAAATTGTTAACCAACTTTGTCATATGCTATTACTTTGACTAATTAACCTTTAAACATGAATTTTAGGAACCATATTTTCCTCCACAGCATGGGAAATATCAAAGTCCTAGTGATAGTTATATTTAACAATAATTATGAGGTGCACCCTAATGCTAGGTTCTCATTACACAATTGTAGCCCAGTTTTTTTAGTCTGCATCAGTTATTTGATGATCGCTGACAAAAACTCTGTTCGGAGGCAAATTGGGGATTATTACTGAACTACAGAACTTCTGAAAGACGCTCGCCGACTGATCGCATGCTAGATATCTCATCCAGTCTACGACTGGGAGTCAGAAGCAGCAGTTACCCTGAGCCAATGGGATTCCATAGAAAGAAAGAGCCACAAGTCCAAGTCCACAAGTCTGATTGTGGAGTTACATCCAGAGCACTACATTTAAAATGTTTATAACTGAGTTTAATACCTTAAAACATTCAGGTACTAGTTCTGTGTTGAGGAAATAAATATATATTTTAGTATAAAATTGATCAGACGTTTATAAACTTTGATTTTGCTCATGTGCTTCATATAAACGCATTAATTCTGGACTCACTTCAGGTGGGTATTCTCCTCTATAGAGATTTTCTGCATGGCATCGATAGTTCTCATGTGTGTTTAGTTCTGGTGTGTTCTTGTGATAAACATGTTTCTGAAGAGCAATTTTCCACAGTGTAATCAGTCATGTAGTGTGAAAGTCTCAACAACTGAAGGACTCACGATTACAGCACGACCAATCATGTAGTGTGACGAGACTGACGACTCGAGAAGTCAGAACAATCACACAATCACAATATAGTCTTTTTGATTATACTGCCAATGTCTTAATTAATTTCAGTTAACCATAGATAAAAAACTGCTGTATTTATTGGCTGTTGCACTAAATATGTTTCTGGATGAAATGTTATTTGTGATGATCCTGCAGGATCATGGAGGAACATCCTGTATTCAGCAGTGGGAGAGAAGAACACAGCTGTTTATCTGTGACGAGTGACCAGTCCTTACCTGAGTCTCCTGGTTTCAGCACTGAAGGAGAGGAACCCAGTTTTCCATCTGAAAACAATGACCAGATCATCGTGGAACCTCCAGGTTTCTGCAGTGAAGTTGTGGAACCCAGCTGTGTGTCTGAGAAGAGTGACCAGGTCATGAAGATCTTTTCAGGTTTCAGCTGTGGAGCTAAACCAACCGATAATGGGTGAGTTTAACGGGTGAAGAAAGCATCACATACTATTCAGGAGAATTTTCCACGTCTACATTTCCAGGCAATAGCCAAACTACTACAGCTAATAGCTATAGCTAATCTGTCTACAGTAAGGTACAGGGGTAGTGGGGTAATGAGTTTTTTTTTTGGAACACAAGTTTCTTTAGTAACACATGGTTAGGAAAATATAAGAGGAAATTGATGTCCCTTTCTCGAATATACAATGTAATTGGGCTACAGTCTACAGGTGCACATATATTAAATGCACCCATGTTGTAGAGTAAATTACCCTAAACACTATATAATAAAGTATCTATCTATCTATCTATCTATAATTATGGTAACTTTATATAATGCGTGTCTACAGTACTATAGTTTGCTACACATGCAGATCTAAACAGGTAACCATTAACCTGTTTGCACCATGCCTAATTATGGAAGCCCATTCCTGCCACCTAAAAATGATCCATTATTAAATAAACTGCTATCTCATTATTTTGAGATACAAATTAATTTTTTTGAGATGCTGTCTCATTATTTTGAGACAATATCTCATTATTTTGAGATAGTAATTCATTATCTTGAGACACTAGAGACTAGAGTCATTATGTATGCAAGGCTTCACTGGAGAAAGAAAGATTTTTTCTTTTTCAAAAAGAAAACTTGCTATCTCAAAATAACGACTTACTAAATCAAAATTACGAGATTGTCTCAAAATAATGACTTACTATCTCTTTTTTTTATCTCTTTTTATGTGATGTCTGAGCTAGAGGATTGAGCAATATTGAGCTGTAAAGAAGTGAAATTGTGTTCTCTGTAATCATGGAGCTCCATCCAATACATTTGGATGGGATGACTTGGTGATGAGTTGGGGAATAGGGATGAGGTTGGGTTCCAGAATTCAACATTTAACTGCGAAGAATCAGAAGAAACAATAAATAAGCGCTATTAAGTAAAGTGCTATAAAGATGCTTTACTAATGGTTGTGTTACTGTGTTTGATCCCATCAGGCAGTGCTCCACGAAGATAGATAAACCGATAAACACTGAGGTGGAAGGAACTGAAGACCATTTGCCAGAATCCTACCAACCAGAAGATGATGTTCTGTACAGAATATTAGACAGACACAAAACCAGCTTGAAGGAAAAGTGTGAGGGCTTTTTTGAACGATTAAAAACAAAAAACGATAAAACCCTTCTAAATGTGACTTCTACACAACTCTACATCATAGAAGGCAGGAATGGAGCGGTACATGAAGAGCTTGAAGTTTTACAGATGGGGAATGCTTTCAGAAAACATGAACAAGACACTCAAATGAACTGTTCAGATATCTTTAAACATGAGCAAGGTCTTAAAGCCGAAATGATCGAGGACGTCAAAGATCAGAGAAAGAGAAGATTGAGGCTGAAAGAGAATATGAAAGCTGTATTTAAACTGAAAGAAAGGCACAAAGAAAGAAAAGAAGGTAAAGGAGCATCACTGCCAAAGCTCAAAACTGCACTGACGAAAGGCATCGCTGGAATTGGAAAAACTGTCTCTGTGCAGAAGTTCGTTCTGGACTGGGCTGAAGGAAAAGCCAATCATGATGTAGATTTCATATTTGTTCTCTCTTTCCAGGAGCTGAACCTGATTAAAGATAATCAGTACAGTCTTCACAAACTTCTCTGTGCCATCCACCCTGAACTCAAAGATCTGGACCCGAAGATCTACGATGTTTTCAAATCCGTGTTCATACTTGATGGTCTGGATGAAAGCAGAATTCCACTGAACTTTTCACAATGTGAGAAAGTTTCTGACATAACCACAACATCATCATTGGGTGTGTTGATTACAAGCCTCATTAAAGGAGAGTTGCTTCCTTCTGCTCTACTCTGGATTACATCCCGACCATCAGCAGCCAATCAGATCCCTCCTCAGTACATCAATCGCTTGACAGAAATTCAGGGATTCAGTGACCTACAGAAGGAGGAGTACTTCAGGAAGAGAATCAGTGACCAAGACCAAGTACAGAAAGTCATCTTCCACATTAAGACGGCGAGGAACCTCAAAATCATGTGCCACATTCCCGTCTTCTGCTGGATCTCATCCACTGTGCTCCAGAGAATCATGGAACAAGACAGTGATACAGAAATCCCTAAAACTCTGACTGAAATGTACTCCCACTTCCTGCTTACTCAGATCAACAGGAAGAAGGAGACAATTGAGGACAAAGATGAGGAAGATCCAGAGAAACCGGAACTGGAAAGCAACAGAACCATGCTTCTGAAACTGGCTGAACTGGCTTTCAAACAACTGATGAAGGGAAACGTGATTTTTTATGAAGAGGACCTAAGAGAGAGCGGCATTGACCTTACTGAGGCCTCAGTGTATTCTGGCATGTTCTGGGAGATATTTAGAGAGGAGTGTGGTATTCACCAGAGCAAGGTCTACAGCTTCATTCATCTGAGCTTTCAGGAGTTTCTGGCTGCAGTTTATGTGTTTCACTGCTATGAGAACAAGAACATCGATGTTCTGCAGCCTTTCCTTGATGCTGATTGTCATATATATGAGAGACCCGACAGTGAGGGTTCTGAAAATTATCAGCAAAGAGATCATTTAGGGATCGTCTCATTGGATGGGCTACTGAAGAGAGCAGTGGATAAAGCTGTAGTGAGTCCAAATGGACATCTGGATCTTTTCCTCCGTTTCCTGCTGGGAATCTCACTGGAGTCAAATCAGATTCTTCTAAAGGATCTCCTGACCCTCATACACAGCAGCTCAGAAGAAACCACAGAGTACATCAAGAAACTCATCAAAGGAGATGCTAATCATTCTCTCTCCACTGAGAAATCCATCTGTCTTTTTCTCTGTCTGTCTGAAATGAAGGACGAGTCTCTCGCCAGAAAGATTCAGGAGTGTATAAGATCAGAGGGACACTCGGAAGAAAAGCTCTCCGCTGGACAGTGTTCTGCACTAGCCTTTGAGATCCTGATCTCAGATGAGGTTCTGGATGAGCTAGATCTGAAGAAGTACAACACATCAGTGGAGAATTACAGGAGACTGATCCCAGCTGTGACCGTCTGCAGAAAAGCCCTGTGAGTGTTGCACCCATATTATGTACACAAGTGCATCTCAAATCTCAAATTTGAAAAGTTACTTTATTTCAGTAATTCAGTACAAAATGTAAAATTTATATATTATATAGATGTATTACACACAGGGCGATCTATTTTAAGCGTTTATTTCTTTTATCATTGATGATTATGACTTACAGACACTGAAAAGTCAAGAGTCAGTATCTCAGAAAATTATAATATTATTAGAACTAGAATATTATTAAGACTAATTGGTACTTTTGGCAGTGTGCCAATTCCTGCTGTAAAATGAAATCTGACTCTCCATAAAATTTGTCAGCAGTTTTTCCGGTAAAACACTGCACTGACTTTGGATTTGATATAAGCAATGGATTTTGGTTTAGTTTTATTCATGGTTCAATTAGATTAGTTTGAGGAATAAAGTAATAACACTTGGTTGTAAATAAAAAACAACCAGACAGAGATTCTTAAGAAGAAGGGTTCTCCGTCCAGTTGATGCAATATCTGCCATTGCTTGCATGTTAAACTGTACTGAAATATAAACAAGACGTGAAGAAAATTAGTTGTTATCATGAAATTTAGGTGCATTCAGGTAATTTAAAATGCAAAGCAAACCAACTATAGCTGTCAAAACACACTACTGGGCTGCAAAAAGCTTAATTCTGGTTCAGGGGCTTTATGATTTAAAACACAATGATGAGCATGGTTATTTCTGCTTTGTAAGATGTTAATTAGTGATTTTATGTGGTAAACCACATGATTGTGAATAACATAATTATGTACATAATACACGATTTTCTGTGTTGCAGACTAGGTAGCTGTGGTCTCACTGAAGACTCCTTGAAAGTTCTCTGCTCTGCCCTACAAAATGCAAACTCCTCCCTGAAAGAGCTGGACCTCAGTAACAGTGATCTACAGGATTCAGGAGTGGAGCTGATCTCCACTGAACTAAAGAATTCACACTGTAAACTGGAGACTCTCAGGTAAACAATTCAAATCAAGTTAATCAATTTGTTTGGTTTTATTTATCTTATTCATAAATGTGAAAAGTAGGGTGCTGAGGTGCTGGTGGCATCAGTATGACTTTAAAATAAAATAATTTATAAAAGAAAACAAATAAGTATAAGCTTTGCCTCAGCTGTATTCTTGTGGTTATGCTTTTATTCCATCCAGACAATACTAAATAAGTACATGTGTATTAGTATGTTTGAATATATAATATTTGTAATGACTTGTTTTGCAGACTTGCTCATTGTAAACTTGGGGGGAAAGCTTGTGAAAATCTGGGATCAGCTCTTCAGTCAGTAAACTCTCCACTGAAAGATCTGGATCTCAGTAATAATGACCTGCAGGATTCAGGAGTGGAGCTGCTCTCTGCTGGACTGAAGAGTTCACACTGTAAACTGCAGACACTCAGGTGAGGTTTAATGTTATTTTGTTGCTACTTAAACAAAAACATTAAGAACAAACTATACTAAACAATACTAACAATTTAGTATATTTGTCCAGTTTTAGAAAAACATTGATATTTCACTCTAATTTTGCCAATAATAGAGAAATTATGTCTAAAAACATCATTTTAGATTGCCTTCAAATGTATTCCATTTAAGTATGCTGTCTACTGTAATTCTCCTGAAGACTAGCTCTCTGTAATCTTGGTGGGAAAGCTTGTAAACATCTGGGATCAGCTCTACAATCAGTAACATCATCTCTGAAGATGCTGGACCTCAGCAACAATGACCTGAAGGACCCAGGAGTGGAGCTGCTCTCTACTGGACTGAAGAGTTCACACTGTAAACTAGAGACACTCAGGTTAGGTGATTGTGATATCTACTATTTATGATGTTCTAAATTGATAGTGGCAGTGTCGCACCAGCAGAGAAGGACTTTAAGTATTTTATGATGTTCTAAATTGATAGTGGCAGTGTCGCACCAGCAGAGAAGGACTTTAAGTATTTTTAAATATCTGATGTAATTTATTTCCTCTGCAGATTGTGTTTCTGTAATCTTGGGGACAAAGCTTGCGAAATTCTGGCATTAACTATACAGTCAGTAAACTGTACCTTGAAAGAACTGGACCTCAGTAACAATGACCTGCAGGATTCAGGAGTGGAGCTGATCTCTGCTGGACTAAGGAGTTCACTTTTTACACTGGAGATACTCAGGTGAACCTCCTTTCAAGCTATTTAAGTTCTGATAATTAGTGATATTCAAAGAAAACAGTCATATATTAATATTTGACAAATTTAAAATTTGAGTGATACAATTGCCAATCAAGTGAATTCTGTAAAGTTGCACCTCAGCCAGTGTTTATTAACAAATCACAGTTGTTGCTTTATTTTACAATCAAGATTATGAAAGAATGAATGATAACAAACAGGATGCAAGTTCTCATTTGTTGCTACAAGCAATTCTACAGTTTAACTTGCCATCAATCTAACCTTTGTGATAGTTAATTTGGAATATTATATTATTAAATAAACATTTATGCAGTTAAGTGGAATCTACATTGAAAGGAAATGTAACAAAATATTAAAGGCCAGAAGGCTTTGTGAGCAGGTAGACATAATATTATTGGCAGACAGGACTTTGTTTTGAAATGTCCGTGTTTATAATGTTAATTAATAAATGATCCCAAAGATGTCGTCCAAATTTTATTCCAATTGACCCATTTTACACTGCTGTGTTAAGCTACAATCTTCTTCCACTGTCAATATTGCAACCATTCAGTAAAAAGACAATTGACAAAAGCCTCCTATCCCTTCCCTTTCTTTCTGCAGATTGTCTGGTTGTATGGCCACATATGAAGGATGTTCTTCTCTGGCTTCAGCTCTGAAATCAAACTCTTCCTACCTGAGAGAACTGGACCTGACCTACAATCACCCAGGAGAGTCTGGAGTGAAGCTTCTGTCTGAGCTACTGGAGGATCCTCAATGTGAACTGGAGAAACTACAGTGAGTTTCTGAGTTAATCTGAAAGTAATCACTAGCATCGGCATTCCAAAGCCTTGGCTGCAGTTGAGGTAGTTGAGGTTTTTGGTAGGACTGCTCTATAAACTCTTTAGAATCATTTTGTTTACACGTATTGAACGGTTTAATGAAACTTCAAGGCCATGTCAGCAGAAAAGTCACAGCTCTTGCATTTACCACCAAACCACTGCTAAATACAGCCAACTTTTTGTACTATTTTCACAGTGATATTTTCAGAAATAATTGTGGATAGCCAAGGCCAGCATAATATATCAGTTTTGTCCTTTAAATTGCTGAGAACTGCCTCCAAGGCTTTGTGATGGTGCTACAGTGTAATTAGTTCAGAGATCTCTGTTGTGGTTGGTACTAATCCTTGTGCCAGTAGACTCGATCTATCTATCTATCTATCTATCTATCTATCTATCTATCTATCTATCTATCTATCTATCTATCTATCTATCTATCTATCTATCTAAACTACAATGCAGAATTTATGACTTTAACTTTGTATTTTCAAAAATATAGAAAGACAGCTAAATTGACCAACATCTATGTTTCTTTTTTAGTGTGGAGCACAGTGGAAGGATGAGAATAATACATGGATTGAAGAAATGTAAGATATACACTCATGAAGATACACATTTTCCGTTAAATGCGTCAATGTTAGGGTTCATACACACTTTAACCGAAATATTTCCATGACTTTTTTATGACTTTTCCATCTCTTCAAGGCAAATTTCCAGGACCATACAATTTTTAAACATCAGTGCAGACATGCACAATAAAAACCAAAAATCAACTAAAAGTATAATCAAAATTGTGTGTGAGATCCTAAGAGCTTGATTGTGTTGGGCTAAATTACTGAATTAACTCTGAGCTGACGTATTTGTTACCTCAAAATAAAATATCGATAAATGGAAACACTAAGATTGTAGAGCACATGTCCAAAGACTTTTCCAAAACTTTCTGGGTATTTAAATTTTTCCCAAACTTATCCAGGCCTGGAAATTGCTATTTTCAAATTCCATACCTTTTCCAGTTTTTTATGACCGTATAAATGTACTGAGTGTTCTCCTCTAAACGTTGTGTGTATGTTTGTGCGAACAGATTCCTGTAGACTCACTCTTGACCCGAACACAGCACACCCTCGCCTCTCTCTGTCTGAGGAGAATCGTAAAGTGCATCGTGTGGAAGAGCAGATCTGGTATCTGGATAATTCTGAGAGGTTTAAACACTGGGAGCAGGTTCTGAGTGTGGAGAGCCTGACTGGACGCTGTTACTGGGAGGTGGAGTGGAGCGAGGGTGGAGTGTACGTAGCCGTGTCCTACAGAGGGATCAGCAGGGATGGAGACAGTGGGATCAGTGGGTTTGGACTCAATAATCAGTCCTGGAGTCTTTACTGCTCTGATAAGAAGTTCACCTTCAGACACAGCGGAAAGGAAAGCGTTGCACTGCCGTTACGGTCTCGCTCTCGCTGCCGTAGAGTAGGAGTGTATCTGGACTGGCCTGCTGGAACTCTGTCCTTCTACAGCATCTCACCCAACACACACACCCTGACCCACCTACACACACTCTACACCACCTTCAGCGAGCCTCTCCATGCTGGATTTAGAGTCGATTATGGATCTTCAGTCTGGATCTGTGACATTGAATAGACCAACGTTAAAAATAAGAGAGCACTTAAAAATGATGAGTTTCTTCTGCAATATAATCAAGAGAAAGATGGATGATCACAAGCCATTAAACCAAACTGAACTGCTTGAATTTTTGCGCCAGGAGTAAAGCAGCATAAAGTTATCCAAAAGCAGTGTGTAAGACTGGTGGAGGAGAACATGATGCCAAGATGCATAAAGAAAAACTGTGATTAAAAACCAGGATTATTCCACCAAATATTGATTTCTAACTCCTAAAACATAATTAATATAAATAATGAATATTGGATGCAAGAAATAAAAGTATGTGAAGTTTAAATGGATTGCGAAAAGCATTTAGTTTTTTTTTTTACAATTTACAATGAAATTAATTTAGGATCAGACCCAGACTGGACTCCACCTATTGAGTGCCCTACGGAAATGCCTCTGTGCAGAGTTTTTGGGCTAGGCTTATAACTGATCAGTTAAAAGTTTAGGCCCTGGTGCATGTTTGAATGCAATTACATCTGAAAATGTGTTTTAAACTGGACTCCACAATCCAGTTACAGCCTCAGGGAATCCTTAAAAAGGTCCTTCAAGATCCTGAGAAAACTATTCCAGGTGACTTAACCTCATGAAGACACTGAGATTAAAATACCAACAGTCTGTAGATCTGAACTCAAGAATAATTTGATACTTCCTTAGAATAATCTAAAATATAAAACATATTCTGGTTTATTATTACAAATAATTATACATGTGTTCCTGTATAGCTTTAATATAGACTTTAATATTAAATTTACAATGTAAATTGTTTTGGAGCCATGTGTATAGTAAACAATAATGCTAATGATAAGTATTAATATTGTTGTTATTATTAAAGTGGTGGTAATAATTAAACAGCTTCCTTACTAAAAGATCACTTCCAACTAATAACCGTATTTCAACCTTTTTGGAAGAATCCAGCTGTTTCTTTCTTTCTTCTTTGTCTTTTTTATATATTTTTTATATTTACCATGAAAGACAAAAACAGATGTTTTCAAAACCCACAGTGGTAGTAACAGGGCACTGAATTGGGCACTCCAGATGTTCACAACTCAAATAAAACAAGTCTGCAGGATTGGAAACCTATTATTATATTTCATCCACATTCCCAGCATTTTATAAACAGGTCAGCAAACAAAATCCCAGCAGTAACAGATTTGGTCAAACGTAGAGCTTCAGACACAAATCATCGTCCCGATCTCACCACCTTCATTGGTCCAGGAACTGCACAATTCTAAGCCCGTAAAAACCATAGAGAACATTCAGAAAACAGATGGTAAGGAATGATGGTAGATGGAGACATTTCAAGCGAATTCAAGCACAAACAAAACGAAACAAAATAAAAAATACATGGATAAGACATGTAGACAGGGATAGTTTAGTAACTATAAATATAAAAGAGCTTCTAAACAGGAGAACAGAAAGTGATCTGGACAGTGGTTTATGTCAGTTTCAGAATCACAACAGTGAAACATTTTTGAAAAAAAAAAAAAGGCGGAGTGTTCAGAACAGACTAAAGCCCTATCTGACGGGATCATTTTCGCTTTTATGTTGTTTTTTTATGCTGTGATTTTATTTCCTTCCAGAACGATCAAAAAACTCAGAGATGTGCGTCCGGACGGGACTAAAATTACCGGAGGAGCATGGAGTTCAGAGAAAAACAGTAGATAATTCAGCCTGTAATTTATTTTACCTCGGAGGACGTCTGAGAAAAACACCTACATGGAAATGGAGGAGCTACTGAACGCCGTGATGTCAGGTGACCGAGAAAAAAAGCCTAAAAAATAACTGATCCTCCTGTTTTTTCAATTGCAGTCCAAATGCAGGAGTTTAAGTGTAAAACTAATCCCGTTCAGACAGGGCTTAAGGCTACATTCACATTACAACTTAAAAGTGGAGCAAATGGCAAATAATGGAAATGATGACTAGTCGAATATGTTTTTAAATAACTACACAGGTTGTGAAAATATGGGGTTTCATGTTATTTTTGCGATAATGATATAATAATGATAAGTGATATAACAAAACATTAAATAAAAATAATATATATTTCATTTTAAGAATACACTACTGCAACAAAATGAAAACGTCAAATGTTACTATTGCATACAGTATGATATGATGCATTCCTATCAGAGATATAAAAAATTACAAGAATTTTATCAGATTTGTAACAGAAGTCAATGAATTAGAATGTCATGATAATAATAATAATGCACTCCAAATATCTCCATATATCCAGGATTAAAGTAAAATAAATGATACTGGACAGAGATAATCTGTCTCTAGTAGATATATAATGGGAAATAATGAGAACAGTGTGATTTTTTCTTTTGATAAAAACATTAAAAAAAATTAGAACCCTGATGTGATAATTAGGGGTGGGTGATATGGAACAATATATCAGGGTATAATATAGTTCACCATATTCAAATATGTTGGCGATAGACCCCTAGTGGAATCCATAGTTTCATGACTCAAATATGAGAGTGAACTAGGGAGCATAAATTGGCTTGTAAATGTGAACGTAGCCTAAAAGCTCTGATCTCGGCTAAGAAACCAATGAAAACAAGCTTACAACATAAACAGTGTAAACCAATAATCAAAAAAAACAAAATAACCAACAGTTATAGTTACCTAAACGGGTCAAAACTCAATAAATCATTTGTTAAAAAAAAAAGGTTTTAATTGGACATCATTTTGACAAGACAACTTTTACGCGAAGAAATCAATCAATCAATCAATCAATTAAGCAATTAAGCAAAAGCAGAACCTCAGTTAACATGTGCGCGTCTCGGCTAACAGTAATTCAGTCCCGTATCCAGGACGTATTAGGAATTTTGATTGAGTATCTGACCCACAAGCCCCACTCTGCTGGTCCCTGGAGATGCTGGATGAGGCAGAGTGTCGAGTCTTTGGATCTTTTAGTGCAGTTCTCTTTTAAAGCCCCTCCCCCTGCCCCACATGGTCACTCCCCTCACCTATTTACTCGTTTATTCAATCGTTCATTCACTCATTCGTCCAATCACTCGCTTTACTAATAACCATCATCTTCAGCTCTTAAATAACCTGAGTCTCTGAAAAATTCAAAAAGCCAAACGCCGTCGTTCTTCAGCCGGTTCTCTCTCTCTCTTCCCCGTTCCTCCCCCCCTCGGTTTATCTCTCCTTTATCCTCCGTCTTCCCTCACTCGTACTCGGCGATCAGCACCATCATCCCCACCCCGAACAGCAGAGCCATGATCTCCATCAGCGATTGGCCCACGCTCGACCGCCCCGCCAGCAGCTCCGGGAGGACGGTTACCGTGGCGATGTAGACGAATCCGCCGGCGGTGAAGGGGAGGATCCAGGCCGTGGCGGCAGCACCCACTCCCTCAGCCAATAAGGAGCAGGCTGTACCCGCCAACGCACCAATAGCAGTGAGGAGCTGTAGACACATGGCCTGAACAGAAACAGAGAGCAGAAACTACTTAAAAAAAAAAAACAACAAAGTATGTGTATTTTTTTTTTTTTTTTTTTACAATAAACTAATTTAAACGCCTCATTCCATCATTTTTCATTAATTTTATAATGTCTAGTTGTGTCTCTCGTATAAATAAATGAAACCATGTGAGACGTTTTTTTTTTTTTTTTGTGAAAATAAGTGTTCCGGTGTTTCCTTTTAGCCCTGCTTTAGTTCATTGGATTACTGGTCTCTGAAGAAAGACGAGATTTCATGCTCTTGCTCATGAATATGCATACATGCAAATATATCGCCTCTGATTGGCAAACAGCACTGCAGCAGAAAATGCAAACAAAGCATGTATGCGCAAATTTGAGATACAATAAACTATTTTAAACTAAATAACTACCGTATTTTTCGGACTATAAGGCGCACCGTATTATAAGACGCACTATCAAAGAACGCCTATTTTCTGCTATTTTTCCATACATAGGGCGCATCGCATTATAAGGCGCGTTAAGTGACACTAGAAAGGGTGCCTATATCAAAGTGAACAGGGGTGGCGCCATGTTTCCCTTCCCCCACCGGGGGTGGTCGCTTGCCGGTGGAGCGTCTCAGTATACAAATCTAGCTATTTCAAAGTCAAACGAGTGCTGGATATTAATCTACACAGATTCCTCTCCTGAAAACTGTTTATTTGGGTGAGTTACGTGCTTCAGTTTATTTACAGTAAGCTTAGATTTCCAGATGTCCACTAAGGCTTGCTGCACCAGCGTTAGCATAGCTATCCGCTAGCACGCTAGCTAGTCACCTAAACTAGTAAAGTTAACCCAAACTTAAACGACAGCGTTACACTGAGTAATCCTGCGTGTTCTGGTAAGACAGTGAGATATTAACTCACCTCTGAACAGTGAACGCTTACCGATTAGCATCTAACTCTAATAATACTGCTCCAGCAGTATTAAAAGTGCTAAATTTAGAAAATACTGATCTCTGAACAGTGAAAAAGCTAGCTAGCTAAGCGGTTAGCATCTAGCTAATGCTATTGCTGCTCTGCACGGAGTGTGTGTTTACTGCTCCTTACACCTGACGGGTAAAATTTAGATAATACTGATCTCTGAACAGTGAATAAGCTAGCTAATGCTATTTGCTGCTCCAGCCTCGGAGCTGCACGGCTCTGGACTCTGTATAGCACTGAAACTCTGTATAACGCTGCACGGAGTGTGTGTTTACTGCTCCTTACAACCTGACGAGTAAAATTTAGATAATACTGATCTCAGTGAATAAGCTAGCTAGCTTAGCGGTTAGCATCTAGCTAATGCTATTGCTGCTCCAGCCTCGGAGCTGCACGGCTCTGGACTCTGTATAGCACTGAAACTCTCTATAACGCTGCACGGAGTGTGTGTTTACTGCTCCTTACAACCTGACGAGTAAAATCCATACAAAAGGCGCACCGTATTATAAGACGCACTGTCAATTTTTGTGAAAATTAAAAGTTTTTAAGTGCGCCTTATAGTCCGAAAAATACGGTATATGCCTATTTAATTACAATAAACAAATTTAAACAAACTGTGTAAATATGTATGATTAACTAATTTAAACAAATCAAGTATGTGCATTTTTCTTGTAACTCTGAGTTACAATAAACGGTATCACTTTAAAATAAGAGTACCTTTATAAAGGGTTTATAAATGGTTTACAATTAGTGCCAAATAGTGAATCACAGCCATCTATATTGTTGCCCTTTCTACGTATGTGTTATAACTGATTATTAAGGATTTTTAAGGTATTTACAACCTAATTAGTAACCATTAATAAACTAATTGTAAACCATTTATAAACCCTTTATAAAGGTACTCTTATTTTAAAGTGGTACGCAATAAACTACTTAAAAACTAAGTATGTGTATATCTGTATGTGTATATTTAAAACAAGTATGTGCATATTTAAGTTTTAAGAAACTAATTCAAATAAACAAAATATGTGCATAATTGAGTTACAATAAACTATTTTAAACAAACTAAGTATGTGTATATTTAACTTACAATAAACTAAATTTAACAAAATAAGTAAGTGTAAATTTGAATTACAATAAACTAATTATAAAAAAATAATTATGCGCATATTTAAGTTACAATAAACTATTTCAAACAAATGAAATATGTGCCTATTTGAGTTACTATGAACTACTTTAAAAACTAGGTATGTGCATATTAAATTAATATATGAAGAGTTTTTTTTCAGGTAAATTTTGAGAATTTCTATTAGTCAATTCTTCAGGAAATTTTGACACGGTGTAAGGGACAGTTTGTGTGTTTAAATGATGTAGTAAATTAAGTGAACATTATGAAATATTTAAAAACTACTACAGACTATTTCATGTCTACTATTTAACTGCCCAGTGTTTATATTACTTTATTAGATAAAAAAATATTGAAAGACCCTTTATAAAAGAGCCTTATTTTAAAAGTGGTACCCATTTTTTATTAAACTATTTATTAGATTACGGCTAATAAAAACTGACCAGTAAAAACGCAGGTCATCACACTCACCTTCCTCTTGGTGCATCCTGATTGGACGAGAATGGCGAAGTCTCCGATCTCGTGAGGAACCTCGTGCAGCAGGATGGTGATGGTGGTTACCACGCCGACCGTCGGCCCGACCAGGAAGGAAGCTCCGATAGCCAGACCGTCCGTGAAGTTATGAGTGAAATCAGCCGCCAGGTTCAGGTAGCCAGACACCTTAATATCTGATCCAGAGAGAGAGGGAACCAATCAGAGACCAGATTACTGAGAGATTATACCTAATGTCGTGTTTTCCCACATGCAGGTAACATACTGTATTTTTTGCATTATAAGGTTCACTAAAATCCTTTAAATTTTCCCCGAAATCATCACAGCTCCTTATAATCCGGTGCTCCTTATGTATGAATTCTATCAGTCAGGTATTAAGGAGCAGTAAAGACACTCTGCTGAAGTACAGAGTTATACAGGAGTTTCAGTGAAGTTTCTCCAGCACTAGCATTAGCATTAGATGCTAACCGTGCTAAAGGCTAGCTCTTTGGCCGTCCAGAGGGGAGTTTTATTTGCCTGTAGCCTGCTGCTAAACCCAGATAGCACTGCTGGAGGAGCATTAGCATTAGCCGCTAACCACAGCGCTAACACTTTTTCCGTTCAGAGGTGAGTATATCAGACTGTAGTCTACGTCTAGCTAGCTAATATCGCCCTGGCTTACCAGAACAAATACCACCCAAATAAACAGAGAAATCTGTGTAGATTTACATCCAGCCCTCTTTTGAAGAATTATAGTTTTGTTGACTTAGCTTAGCTTTATAGGTCTCGACACCCCTGTTCCTACTACTAGCTACTATTATCACACAAAATGCACTTTATAATCTGGTGTGCCTTATCGTGCAAAAACGAAGAGAAGAAGAGAA
The DNA here is from genome assembly GCF_023375975.1 of Astyanax mexicanus. Classification (NCBI taxonomy): domain Eukaryota; kingdom Metazoa; phylum Chordata; class Actinopteri; order Characiformes; family Acestrorhamphidae; genus Astyanax; species Astyanax mexicanus. The sequence goes on from NW_026040041.1 coordinate 1,620,076, forward strand.
AGAAAAGGCGGTGCTAAACTCATAATGTAGACAAGCTTTTTTTCTGAATTAATTTCATCGTTCAATTACAGTACAACTCAGAAGTACATGAAGAAATTTTAGTTGCAATTGTAAGGGACTGTTAATGAATTGTTTCATATACAGTAGGTTATATTAGTGACCTAATGATGTCTTGTCTGTTATGCATCTGAACAAAAAAGACGTGGAATTATAAGATTATACCTTTTATTTATAATAATTCCTTTGAATTCGAATTTTAATTTAAACCATTTTAAATTCTTTCATACTAAAAAGTGATATATGATTAAATTTGATTAACTAATCGCAGAGACTGACAGCAGTACTGAAGGAACAAACCTTCTCTTACATTAAAAACACAGCAAACTCTGGAAACTAAAACAGCTGGTTTAACAATTTATGATAAAATTAGTCAATCTCCTACCAGAGTTCTCCTCCTTTGCTTTCTTCGATTTCTTCTCTTTTTTGTCTTTCTCTCCTTTTTTCACGTCTTCTTTTTTCTCCTCTCCATCACTATCTTTCGCTTTTGTTGGAGCTGAAAACGTAAAAATAATACAATGTTTAAAAATATAAAACAATGAGATTATCGTAATTATCATAATTGTATAAAATATTCAGTAAGTGATGCTTCCCTGGTTATTTAGCTCTAAATCTGATTTAATTCTGAAACGATAACCATCATTAACAGCAGTGTTACTGTACGACCTTATGAGTCCCTGCACTCTCATGCAGAATGACCTCATTAAATTACCATTTTCCCCAGGCAGAGTCTGCACTGGTGTCCCACAAGGCTCTGCACTCGGTCCTCTTCGGTTTTCACTCTACTCTCACTCTCTTGGTGCTGCAATGGCTGAAGCACAAATCCTGTGTGAAGCTGTGGATGAGCAGCTACTGTCCTCCGCTTCCTTTATACAGATTTTGTCTTTTACAACTTCCGCATACAGCAGGAAAAATAAGGATTTAATTCTGCTGATTTTACGAGTTTCCATAACTACAAAGTAGTGCTGGGCGGTATAACGGTTCATACGGTATATCAAAGGCGAAACTAGAACCGGAATACGTTTACATTTACATTCTTTATCCGTTTTTCTGATAATAAAGACTGATTTCTTCATATTTTGTGGGACAAAGTAAACCCTATACTAAGCAAAGCCTTAAATTAAAGTATTGTTTTTTTTATATTATATGTACTAACAGTACAGTAACTCACAAATCTATATTAAAGCCCAGTCATGCAAAAAATAAAAAGTAAAAAAATTGTATATATTGTTGTATATATTTATTTGTGCAGATATAATGTCATCTGACTTAATTAAACAGACATTTATAATACATATATCTGCTCCTCCCTCCTGGTTTTGAATGGTTATTGTGACTCACTCAAACCTGGAGGGACTAAAGAAGAGTTAAAATAATGTTTTTTTTCTAATCCAGTTTATTTTATATTACTGTGGTTTACCAGTTGTTTTGGTAAAGTGTCTTATTTATTATTTAGCTGTTTTTTTTTTTTCAGCTAATAAAGTCTGATTTCTTCATATATTGTGTATATATTTTGTGGGACAAAGTAAACCCTATACTAACCAAAGCCTTAATTTAAAGCCTTTGTGTTTTATATTATATGTACTTCTAACAGTACAGTAAGTCACAAACCTTTATAAAAGCTCAGTTTTGCAAAAAAAAAAAAACCTAATAAAAATACTGTGATATACTGTAAAACCGCCAGAATCTTGAAAAATACCGTGATATGCATTGATATGATTTTGGCCATACCGCCCAGCACTACAACAAAGAATGTTGAGTTCTGTCATTTTTTTATCGCAGATACACTTAAACTGGTGAGACAATCTAAAAACAATATCCAAAAAATAACTAGCAAATTAATTTGCATTTAACTGCATGAAGTAAATATTTATTTTGCATTCATTACCTGTAATAATTACACCTGTTTGAACTCGTTACCTGTATAAAACACACCTGTCCTCACAATCAATCAATTAACCAATCACACTTCAACCTCTCCACCATGACCAAGACCAAAGATCTGAAACCTCTAAAAACACCAGGAACTAAACTGTAGACCTGCAGAAGACTGGGATGAGCTACAGGAAAACAGGAAGCAGCTCGGAAAAAAACAACAATTGTTGGCCCAATTATTAAAAAAAATATTAATGGAGCACCATATGAGATTGCATCCCAACTGTGAAGCATAGGGGTGGAAACATACAAACATACAAACTTTAGGGGGACTTTCCTGCAAATAAGAGCATTGAAAATGGGTCGCGGCTGGGTCTTCCAGCATGACAATGACCCGAAACACACAGCCAGCCACATGTTACAAGGGTTGGACAATGAAACGGAAACATTATGGGTGACATACCAGAGTTCAAAACAGGACAAATTGTTGGTCCCTATATTACCATAGTTTAATGTGTATTTTCAATGTTTTGTGGCTGAATTCTTCAAAACAAGCATAAAAAAAACTGCTAGTAGTTTGTCTCAGTAGCTAGCTGGCTAACTTTCCTGTTGTACCTTAAGTGGTCTAACAGACAGCAGCGGCTGCAGCATTTAAGGCGGAACGGTAACAATTAATATAACTATTATATAACTGTTATTAACATCATTTAAAAAAATCTTAATATCAATAATAGTCCTCTCATTTTCAAATTTAAATTTCTTGATTATGGATTATACTTTTGGTTCGCAAAACTTTTGACCCCATTTTGACGCCATAATTTATCCCCATAAAAATAAAAAAGAGAGATATAAAAAGGTGTGTGATGGACGATAAGAGGTTTTACCGTGAGAGTGTGAATGAGAGTGCCCTCCCTTCAGCAGACGAACAAACTTCTCAACCACCAGAAACGCAACAATTCCCCCCAGAACCCAAAGACCCACCGACATCATGTGACCATGAGCCGCTCCTGTAGAGACAGAAAAAATAAAGTTAATGTGAATAAATATTCAACTAATAAAAAGATACATTTATCCATTTTTTACCCATTTATCTTTCTAATTTTGCAAGTTAAATGCTCCATCAGCAGCCGGAGTGTGTGTGTGTGTGTGTGTCTCTCTCTCTCTCTCTCTCTCTCTGGCTGCTGATGGACCAACAATCATTTACACCAATACTGCACCTCCTAACCAATGCCATACCATGAGAGTGACCATGTGACTCCTCGCTGGCATGTGAGTGGCCGTGGTCCTCGTTTCCATGGTGAGAGTGCGGTTCTGTAAAGAGAAAAAGACTTTTATTTTAATTTGATCTTATTTTATGATTACATTTGTTCAGATTCCTGCAGCATCTTTGTTTGTATTTACAGTGGCTTGCAAAAGTATTCATACCCCTTCAACCTTTTCACATTCTGTCACCTTTTAAAAACATACTTAAATGTGGTTTATTGAGATTTTGAGTGATGGATCAATACAAACTAGCGTATAATTGTGAAGTGGACCAGCTTCCCTGCATCCGCACAGCATGATGCTGCCGCCACCATGTTTCACAGTGGGGATGGTGTGTTCAGGGTGATGAGCAGTCCCTCATTAGTGTATAGTGTGTGTATATACATACCCAGGGCGTGTGGGATGAGGTGCAGGAAGGCGTCCCCCAGCAGGCCTCCGGAGGCGAAGCTGAGCAGAACCTTCAGCAGGTTCTGGTGCTGATCCGTGTTTGATTGGACGGGGATGAGGAAGAGGATGAGGAAGGGCGCGGCGCTGATCAGCAGAGTGGCTCCGATCGCCTGAACCAGACACAACACCCCAGTTAATAAACATATGGACATAAACACGTAAACTACAGAGCTAATATATACTCAATATACTGTATGGACAAGAGTCGCCTGGCCTCGGCTTCCAGGGCTACAGTCCCGAATGATTATCCAGTAGCCCCAAACTGTTTCACTCAGCTCAGCTGTATTATTAATAATGATCAATCATGGTGCCGTTTCAAGGATAAAGTTTCGACTTTCAGGAGAAAGATAAAAAGCCAATCAGCTTGCTGGTTTTGCGGTATGCTGTGGAGAAGTGCACATGTGCTGCATTCATTAAAAAAAACTAAAATATATATATATATATATATTTTTTTTGCATTATTGAGATGCAACTAGCTGATATTAAAACAAATATGGATATACTGTGATTTTTCTAAGAGAAAGGTAATGTAGCTAACCATGTAAATTGTGATGACTCTTTCTGATGGTTAAAAAGACTCAATTGTGATTAATAAAATGCAGTTTGTGTCTAGTCAGTTAGCGTAACTTGGAATTAGCTAAATGGGTAATGAAGGTTTGAGAAAAACAAATATATAAATGTAAAAGTTTAACTTGCCCTGATGTACCTGATCAGCTGATCACTATTACTTCTTTAAGTTGTGTTTATTAATTTAGGATTACATGACTTAGTGTAAGATATAATGAAGGAAAATTAATTTAGCTAACTAGTTATCTAGAACCTGGATGTTGTGGATAGCCAGAATTTAATACTTGAATACTTTGTGTTGCTAGTTTAAAGCAGTTTCTTAACCCATAATACTGTTTTTTGGTCACAGTCATTTTGCAAAATTTGTGCACCCTTTGTTCAATTTTAAATCCAATAAATAAAAAAAATTATATATAACTACAAATTATAGTGTTAAACATTATATATCTGAATACTTATTGTTAATATATATATATATATATATATATATATATATATATATATATATATATATATATATATATATATATATATATATATATATATATATAAAATTAACTGGGCTGAGCACAAGATCTATACATACTCAAGCAACGCCCCTGATCGGGACCCCTTCTCATTCACCGTTTCTTCAGAAACTATTATAATTCATAAATCAAAAGTTTAAAAAAGGTCATTTCTGCTCAGGAGGGTCCTATTCTATTGGCAGTAATTCTCTACAGGGACTAAATGAAGCTGTGAACGTGAGTGTGCATTATTTACACGTCTGTGTCAGCAGCAGAGGGTGCAATATTAAAGTAGCTGAATTCAGCATTCTGAAGAACAGGGTGAGGAAGGTTTCAGACAGAAAATCCATATTCTATAATAGTGATATTCTCATAATCATTCTCTATTTTTCAACATCTACTTTATAAATTACTTTTGAGTACCCATTATGATTTTTTCAGCATCTACTCTAAAAAGTACTATTGTGTACCCAGCATCCAGTATGACTTTTACTTTTGAGTTACCACTAAAAATTGTGAAGTTTCTACTCTATAATTAACTTTTTACTATTGAGTACCCACTATGAATTGTTCAGCATGTATTCCATAAATTACTAGAGAAGATCCACTATGAATTGTTCAACATCTACTCTATAATTAACTATTTAAATTCAGTATTCACTATTCATTTTTTAGCATCTACTCTATAAATTACTAAAGTCCCCACTATGAATTTTTCAGCATCTACTCTATAATTAACTATTAAAATTCAGTGTCCACTATGAATTGTTTTGCATCAAGTACAAAATTTTACTAATGAGTTCCCACTATAAATTGTTTAGTAGCTGCTCTATAATTATCTATTCAGAATCAGTATTCACTATGAATTTTTAAGCATCTACTCTATGAATTAGTACTGAGTACTCAATATGATTTTTTCAGCATCTACTCTATAAATTACTATTCAGTGCCCACTATGAATCATTCAGCGTCTATTCTATAAATTACTAATCAGAATCAGTATTCACTATGAATGTTTTTAGCATCTACTCTAAAATTAACTGTTTAAATTCAGTATTTACTATGTATTTTTCAGCATATACTCTATAAATTACTATTGTGTACCTACTATGAATTGTTCAGCATCCAGTATAAACTTTACAAATGAGTACTCACTATGAACGGTTCAGTCTCTACTGAATTTAAGTAAATAATTATAGAGTATTCACTAAGAGTTTTCAGTAAACTATTCAGTAAATACTATTCAGTATCCAGTATGAATGATCTCTTTACCTGCATCCAGAGCTCCAGGGTGGTCCTCCCCTCGGCCTCCAGGTCTCGCTTCACCCTCTCTTCACCTGTACCGTGGCTGTGGGCGTGTCCATGATCATGGGCGTGGTCGTGAGAGTGGCCATGATCGTGGTGGTGCCCGTGGTTGTGGTGGTGCCCGTGGTCGTGCCCGTGGTCGTGCCCGTGGTCATGGGCGTGGCCATCGTCGTGTTCATGGGTGTGGCCATGATGAAGCTCCTCCTCCTCCGGATGCTGCAGGTTTGCCTCGGGGCTCCACTTGCTCGCCCCGTGGTGCATCTTTACGCCACCGTGGGAGTGTCCATGGCAACCACCCTCACCGTGAGAGTGCCCGTGGTGTCCATGGGAGTGGGCGTGGCCATGGTCATGGGAGTGAGAGTGGGCGTGGCTCAGATGGGTTGCCAGCACCACTAAACCAACCACCAGCAGCAGCGCAGCCAGGGGAAAAGCCCTCATCTCACCTGCAGAGGAAGAAGAAGAACCAGGTCTGTAATTTTTTACAGCTGAAACTGTGCCAGGAACATCCCAGCGGACGCCCTGCGCCAACACACAGCGGGCAAACACTGCCACGCCCAACCGGGGACGCCAGGGTCTGCAAACAGACCACCCAGCTGCAGCGAGTACAGACTACAGGAACAAAACTATACAAAAATAAAACTCTGTTACAGCAAATTACACCCAGACCTTAAACACTGCCACCCAAACACTCAACCACACTGAGCACAGGGACTTTTATTTTGAAAAGACAAATGATTACACTGTAAATAACACTGCACACTGTAATGTTCCTTAAACACTGACTCGATCCACCATACGCTCAGAAAAACATATATTTTCAAACATTATCACAAGTTACTAAACAAAAAACAACACCTGACACCTGTAACGAAAACTAAGAACCACTGGGTGGTTTATAGGGTATACCTGGCAACCTAGCACCATAACATGTAAACAGTATGCTTGTTAAAGTACATTGTTAATAAACATTGGGGATATTACATGCATTTATTGCCAAACATTGCAATAAATACTGTGCATCGTGAAAATATATTTGAAAATACATATTGTCCAGCTCTGGTGTTACACAATTGTGCATCTTTATACTGTTATCTTTTTTCTCAACAATTTAGTTTAATCAATTCTTTTTCTTATTTGCTTATACATGTTTTATTTAACATTAGAGTAACAAAAAAATGTTGTGCTTTCTATTACAATATATTTCCTATAGAAACATAGATTTAACTGGATAGATTTATCTAACTTGGTGACTAGCTAAACCCCACATACTGTAAACTGGCCAAACTCTACCACCTAAACCAGCGTTGTTGTTTTTTTTAATAACAGTGGTGTTATGATGGTTATGGTAAGGCAAGTCATGCAGGTTGACCAACTTGGTATTGATGGTCTTTCAGCATGGTCAAACTTTCTCTGATTGGATATTCAACCTTCACTGGATGGGTTGAACATGACCGATGAGCAGATAAACCCTTCATACTGTAAACTGGCCAAAATCCAAACTAGTCAACCACCTTAAACCAGCTTGATTATTCAGTAGAAATAAGGACAGATGAATGGAAAGGACTAGGCTTGGTTCTAGGAAATCCAAGAGAGATAGTTAACCAATCTGAAAAATTTGAACATGCAAGTAGACCAATAAGACCAAGCTGGTCTACCAGCACAGTCAAACTTTCTCAGATTGGTTAATTAACCTAGCTTGATGACCAGATAAACTCTCAAACTCAAAAAGAAAACACACTGTAAATTGGTAAAATTTTAAACCAGTTAACCACCTTAATCCATCTTTGATTTTTATAATAGTTATAATCTACACAGCACTGGATGGAGGAGATTTTCCATTAAAATGAAAAGGACTAGGCTTAGATCTAGGTAATGCCAGTAATGCTGGTTGACCAACTTGGTCTTATTGGTCTACCAATGATCAAACTTTCTCAGATTGGATACCTAACCTTTGGATATATTGATTAAGCTTGGTATCCAGAACTCTCAAACTTAAAAAGAAAACATACTGTAAATTGGAAAAAATGTTAAACTAGTCAACCATCTTAACCAGCTTTGTTTATTTCCCCAACAGTGATGAGCTACACAACAATAGGACTAGTTCTCAGTTCTAGGTAATGCAAGTCATGCTGGTTGACCACCTTGGTCTTGTAGGTCTACCAGAATGATCCAACTTTCTCAGATTGGTTTGCTATCTTGTTGGTAAGGTTTACCATGATTGATGACCAGCTAATTGGCCAAAATCTACACTGATCAACCGCCTTAATCCTTCTTTGTTTTTATAATAGTGATGATCTACACAGCATTAGATATAGAGGAGATTTTACATTGAAATGGAAAGAATAGGCTCAGTTCTAGGTAATGCAAGTCATGCTGGTGCACCAACTTGGTCTTATTGGTCTACCAGCATGATTAAATTTTCTCAGATTGGATATCTAAACTAGCTTGGATATACTGAGCAAGTTTGGTGACCAGCTGAACTATTTAACTAAAAAAAAAAAAACATGCTGTAATCCAGCGTTATTTCTCCTTTGAAAAGTAAATGCGTCTTTAGGCTAAGCTACACAGGCTTTACAGAGGTAAATCCAGGTTTAAACTTTGATAATTGTACAGATTTAGTCCAGTTTAATTCAGCTGCAGCTCATTAAAATCAAAGTCTCCACTGGTTCCATTCAAACAGCGCAGATAATAAGCTTAGAAAACACCTAAAATTATGAGTTTCTTTGATTTTACCAAATTAAAAACCTCTGGAATATAATCAAGAGGAAGATGGATGATCACAAACCATCAAACCACCAAACTGAACTGCTTGAATTTTTACACCAGGAGTAAAGCAGCATAAAGTTATCCAAAAGCAGTGTGTAAGACTGGTGGAGGAGAACATGATGCCAAGATGCATGAAAAAAAACTGTGATTAAAAACCAGGGTTATTCCACCAAATATTGATTTCTGAACTCTTAAAACTTTATGAATATGAACTTGTTTTCTTTGCATTATTTGAGGTCTGAAAGTTCTGCATATTTTTGTTATTTCAGCCATTTCTCATTTCCTGTATCTCCAGGCAGGTCAGAGTGTATAGTAAATGTATATATACAGTGAGAGTTGTGTGTATAAGTGGATGTAGAGCAGAATAAAGTGTTTTATAGAGATAATAACAGATCTGATCACAATGGCCTCCTGATTAAAGAGCTGCAGCAGGAGATCTGAGCTGATTTCATTGGTTAATCTGCTGTTTCTGAGCTGTACAGGTATGAACTCACCTGTGTGCAGGTCGGGCTCCGGGCTGTAGCGCTGTATTTAAGGAATAAATGGGGTAAAATCTGCAGTTTTCGCTCAGAAAGCGCTGCAGATCTGATGCTCCTCTCCCTGAAAACCGACGTGGCGTTTAGTCAAGCTGGGGAAATCTCGCGAGATATCCTGCGAACACGTAAAGCGCCGCTTTCTGTTCAAATCTCGCGATATCTTAGTGTTCAGTGTTTATTGGCGCCGTGGTCACGTGTTACTGAATTTAAACGTTCGGATTTCTTGTTCGTTTTTTTTTTTTTTTCTCTTTTTTTGCCTCTTTTTAAACATTTTCCCTTGTTTTTTTTATTTTGTCATCACGTGGACATAATCATAACGCACGTGTTGTAACGCTCGAATTATAATAATGCAAATTAATATGATAAAATATATCAGTTTCTGAATCAGTTTCTCTGATTTTACTATTTATAGGTATAGGCTTGAGTGAAATTAACTATAAAATATAACTATAAACTACAGACAACATTTCTCCCAAAGTCCAAATAAAAATATTCTCATTTAGAGCATTTATTTACAGAAAATGAGAAATGACTGAAATAATAAAAAAGATGCAGAACTTTCAGACCTCAAATAATGCTCAATAATGCTTCATATTCATAAAGTTTTAAGAGTTCAGAAATAATCAATATTTGGTGGAATAACCCTGGTTTGTTTTTAATCACAGTTTTTTTTTCATGCATCTTGGCATCATGTTCTCCTCCACCAGTCTTACACACTGCTTTTGGATAACTTTATGCTGCTTTACTCCTGGTGCAAAAATTCAAGCAGTTCAGTTTGGTGGTTTGATGGTTTGTGATCATCCATCTTCCTCTTGATTATATTCCTGAGGTTTTCAATTTGGTAAAATCAAAGAAACTCATAATTTTTAAGTGCTCTCTTATTTTTCCCAGAGCTGTAAATATATACCAAAATTTCTCCCAAATTATGAATGAAAATATTGTAATTCAGAGCATTTATTTTACCACTTTGACTCTGTTTATTCTTCTTTGCAGGATCTTAATTCTTCTCTCAGGGAGGGGGCGCCAGAGGACACAATAAAAAAAAAGATGCACTGAAAACAATTAATCTGCCATTTTTATAGTAAGATTTCTTAAAATAAACTCAATCTCAAATTTTAAAACCTTGAAGTAAGATTCAAGTATATCAAAAAGGTAGAAGTTTAGATACTAGAGTTTAAATTACTTCTGTAGAAGTTGAAGAAGCAACTCAAGCTTTTTACTCTTTAAGTAAAAGTGCTTTTAAAAAGTACTGGATTCAAAACTACTTAAAGTATAAAAGTGAAAGTAATATAAGGGGAAAAGATAAAGCCATTAGGAACAAAAGCTTAGGCCACGCCCACAGAGTCCTATAGTGCATTACCCCCTCCCCAAAACACATTTTATAAAAGCCATAATGACTATAATATTAAAATATTAAAATGTTGATAATATAATTAGCTATTTTGCACTAGACTGTTCTCTAGTGTTTCAGTTGCATATATGCTGACTGTAAGATTTATCTGGATGGAGAGATTTATCTGGAAAGGGGTTTTATTGAACGATGAGAAGCCGGAATGAAAACCAGCTGAAATGAAATTATATAAGAAGGAGAAAGTTCAGATAATTGTGTGAAAATGTAAAATAATTACCGCAGTGAAGTATAGATGAAGCTACATGTTTTATTTATGTAACGTATTAAAGTATTTGTACTTTATTACTTCACGCCTTTGATTCTGGACTTACATTGCTGTGGGGATTTAATTGCCTGCAGCAACATGTTGATCATCCTAAAGTATTGGATGGAGCTCCATCATTCCAGAGAACACAGTTTCACTGCTCTATAGCTCAATACTGGGGGTTTAGACCCTTCTATAGCCCAATTTGCCAATAGATTCAGAGATTTCTACAGATTTTCTTTATATTTTATAAGATATCAAGGGCTGTAGATAAAAGGATATCTAAGGTCTTCACAATTTACATTGAGGAGCATTTTTTGAATTTGTTTCACAAATTTTTGATGCAGTATTTTGCAGATTGCTGAAGCTCCGCACAATTTTTGCCTCCCAAAAATAGTCTTTTTATATACCCAGTTATATATATGAGATTTGCAAACCATTGCATTTTGCTTTCATTTTAATTTGTTTCCATTTTACACGCTGTTAAAGCTTTGTGTTAATTTGTCAATGTATTAAAAAACTATATTTTAAAATGAATTTAAAATGAACTGAATCCTAGGGTGATGTCTGCAGCACAGAGCGTCTGTGAGCTGATGTATTAGAACCGAGTTGCTGTGCTTTCCTGCGAGCGTTAGCGTTGTGATGCTACTCGGTAATGCTGCATCAGCAGCAGCTCAAAAAGAGGCGGAGTCTGACTTCACATGTATCGGAGGAGGCGTGTGCTGGTCTTCACCCTCCTGGTGTGTTGGGGCATCACTAATGATAGGGGGAGGAGTCCTAATGAGTGGGTTGGGTAATTGGCCGTGTATTGGGGAGAAAATGGGAAAAATTTGAAATAAATTTATAAAAAAAAGACTGGATTTATTGGGAACAGAGAATATAAAACATTATCAAAGTGTGATTATCTAATGTGTCCATGAACCCCTGAATCTGCAGCCTTATCTAAAGGAAATAACATTAATTACCAAAAGCTAAACTAAACAAGTAAGATTTTATTCTAGACTTAAAGGGTCTCCTTCCGCTAAAATCCTCTTGTTCTTGTTGTTTGTGAAATACAGCAGGTCTCTCTGAGTTGTTTATGATGCTGCACATAATGAAACTCTTCCTCATTCTCTGCAGCAGCTAGTAAAAGAAAATATTCAGAAAAACGAGTCAATCAGGAAAAGCACCGTGTCTACATCAACCCGTCAATTAATATTCATGGCCCGCCCACCTCGGCTCAGGACCGCCCACAGGCAGAGCTAAACCAGGGCTACAGCATTAGGAGCTCTGTTTACACAGGTAGTTAGCATTAGCTATCTTGTGTAAGTAACTATAGGTTTAAATAGGATCTCCGGTGAATTGATCTCCTTTGAGTTTTAGAGCTGTAAAATTGACTGTGGGGGAAGGCAGCAGGTAGGCGTTCTTTGCTGCAGTGCTGTTAGCCAATCAGAGGCGATATATTTGCATGTAAGATTATTCATAAGCAAGAGCCTAAACCTGTCTTTCTTCAGAGACCTCTAATACAGTGATCTAAAGCAGGGCTAAATAGAAACACCTGACTACTTTTTTTTTACACAAAAAACAGCTCACATGGCATTTATTCATATTAGAGACACAACTAGACATTTTAAAATAATTGAAAAAACAATGAAATGAGATCTTTAAAGATTGAGACTATTTTTGGAACTATTAAAATGTTAGTCAAGTCAAGTCAAGTAGTTTTATTGTCAGTACTGCATATGTACAGGACATACAGAGAATTGAAATTACATTACTCTCCTTCCCAATTTTACAGCAGGTACAGATAATAGATATAATAAAGGAGAATGGGAGACACTATGTGTACAATACAGCAGGGACACAAATAGACATACATGAGACAAAAACAAGGTGCAGTAGTGTGGGGGAGGAATAGATATATAAATATAGTAAAAAGAAATAGATATATAATATAAAAGAGTGGGAGACACTATATGTACAATACAACAAGACACAATAAACATCAAATCAAATCTAATTTATTTGTATAGCGCTTTTTACAACTGGTGTTGGCACAAAGCAGCTTTACAGAAACATGATTACAGGACAAAGAATCAGGCAAAACATTAAACATAGAAAATACAGAATACAGAACCCCCAGTGAAAAACTCCCTCAGAGCTGCAGGAGGAGGAAGAAACCTTGGGAGGACCAAGACTCACATTAAAGGGGGGACCATCCTACCACTGGTCAAATGGCTTTTAAATTAATTTTAAAAAGTCTTTTATACATCCATATAGGTTTTATATATTCAGGAGTGTAATAGCGCCACTAATGGCTTGGATGTAATCTGTAGTGGAGAGTAAGATGGATGATGAGCAGCTGATCTGTGGTGGTGGATGGAGAAGAGCTGACTTCAGAAACTCCATCAGTCTGGCCGGACAGGAGACGTGAGAGCCTGAGGGTCCAACATCCATCAGTATCGGGGGTCAGACAGGTGGGCAGTCAGTAACTCGGAGGAAGGCAGAGAGATGGAATTAGTTTTGACTGGATTTATGCAAAACTGAGAATATTAAAACATTATCAGAGTGTGATTATCTAATGACTCCGGCAGAACTGAATAAAACAGCCTAACTGAAGGGAGAGAGCCAGAAGGTAACATAGACATGGAGGCTCCCTGATATAGCACCCTATATAGGACTTTTTACAAGATGATAATCTTAATGTATCTAGTTTTGTTAAATTTTAATAAAAAATGCCTTTTTTCTATATTAAAAGGACTATTTCAATCAAATACAGAACATTCTTGTAAATACAACACCGCCATGTGATCACTTTTAATTACCGTAACTAACTGAAAATATCAATAAATGCTGGGAGATCAGCTGTTTACAGGGTTCATACACTTTTTAACCGATAAATTTCTATGATTTTTTTAATGACTTTTTCCATGCCTTTAAGACACATTTTCATGACCATACGATTTTTAAAACATCAGGGCAGACAAGGACAATAAAACCAAAAATCAACTAAAACGTCTAAAAAACTAAACTAAAAATTGCTTAAAATAAATCAGATAGAAGTGTTGGCATCATTTTTAAGAATAAAATGTGTGTCAGATGCTGAGAGCCTCATTGTTTAGGGTTTTCTCCGTCGATAAACTGAAACTCAAAGATCTGTAGAACAAATTTCCATGATTTTCCCAAAATATTTGAGTATTTTAATTTTTCCAAAACTTATTCAGACCTGGAAATTGCTATTTTCATATTTCATGTCTTTTCCAGGTTTTTTGTGACCATACAAACTTTACTTTTTGCACTTTCTGTTATTTTTGTTTATGAAGAGATAGCCTTGAAGATTTTACATATATTTAAAAAAAAGCTATTTTTCCTAAAACATTGCAACCATTCAGAATGCTCCTAGCATTATTTATTTGCATAATGGGCGTGCCCAACTTAGCCCTCACTTACTGTCAGTGTGTAGTTTTTCCCACAAAGGCTACCTTCCCTTTGGAACTCAGTTATATTGTTGTAATGGTTGACAGCCTGGTCACAGCGTTGTAGGCTGTAAGAGCTAGTTACTTTTCTTTTTTTTGCCCGCCACCACCCCTCCTCTTCGGAGGACCAATTTAGCTTTATTTGTTAGTGTTCATACAGAGTTTTAGGTACTGTGGGCATTGTGACAAAAAACATATTAAAAAAAAAAAAACAAAAAAAAAAAACAAAGTATAACAGGAAGGAAAAAGTGGGGGACTGTGGGGAAAAAAGGGGAAAGAAAAAATAAAGAAAGAAATAAATAATAATAATTGAAGCAAACAAACTAATTTGTAAACAATGAGAGAAAAAGGGGAGGGGAAGAGAAAAAACAGTTTATAGCCAAAATGAGACAAATATTAGGAAACCACAACAAATAAATCTGAACATTTACAGAAAAAGAATGCAGAAAAAAGTAAGCAAGTCGTTTTTTCCCCTTTTTGGTTTGATTCTATGTGGGAATAGATAGAGAAAGAAGAGAGAAAAGAGGTAGAGAAAGAGAGATAGTAAAGGTAGGTATCTGCTCTATCTGTGTGTGTAGTTACTTTTTTTTACTGCAAATTAAATTAAGAAAAGAAGTTACTCAGTATTTTGTTCATTGATAGAATAGTTTGGATAGTGTACCTCCTGGTGAGAGATCGTTAATTGCTAGATACGCCTCTACTACTACATATTGAAAGACATTAAGAGTTTGAGAGTGTTTCTGTGAACATGAGAAACTTTGAATGCTTTGAACTGAAACAGTATCGTCTTTAGCAACGAATCCAGGTTCTTGACATTGAGACGTTTAATGGTTCGAATAAACAATGCCAGAAGCCGACAGAAAGAAAGGTAAAATACTAATAAAAGTAAACTTCTACCAAGCTACCAATCACTTTAATTTTCCCAGTTATAGATGTTACACCTGCACACTGAATTTAGTCCAATCCAGTCGTTTACATACAGATATTGACAGTAATCCAATTTGTACACACTGAGTCTCTCTGATCACAGGCTTTCTGTGTACGCCGTATTAAAACCCTAATAAACCCGACCCCATCGCGGCTGTAATCTGACATAATCCCATCTGCAGTGTCCACTGTGGCTGTTGCTGACCCCCCCGTCTCCCTCGCTCTCTCTCTCTCAGACTCCCTTCTTCAAGTTCAGCCCACCTCCCATGACCCCGGCGCCGCGGGCGGGAAACCGGGCCTTTGTCCCGATGCTAATCGCCCGGCCGATTCAATATCACTCGATTCCATTACAGACAGCTGCATATTGGGCATCTGCTCCCAAATCTATCCAACACAGCCGTCTGCCCCCCAACACCCTCCTCAGACGGCCCCCGGTGACCCCGGGACCGCCCTCGACCCGGGACCACCATCGCCAACCCCCCCACCCCCCCCCCCCAACGACCGTGGCCCTCTGCGCCGCCGGGCATCACATATTTTATTTTTCAGATTTCAGAGTTTGTGCTTTTAGAAAAAAAGGAAAGCTGTTAATTTCAGAACTTGGAAAACTTCACAAGTTTTATCTTAGTTCCAGTTTATTAATTTATTTTATTTAAAATACATTTTATATATGTTTTAAGCAAAATCAGACAATGCACACATTGCAATCAATGACCAGTCCGGAAAAACTGTAAGATGGGTTCTGGGGTAATTTTCTCTTTTAAGGGTAGTTTTTATCCTCTGTGATTTTATTCCTGTCCAGAACGATCATGTAGGTGTTTTTCTTAGACGTCCTCTGAGAAAATTACAGGCTGAATTATCTACTGTTTTTCTCTGAAACGGTAATTTTAGTGTCGTCCGGACGCACATCTTTGAGTTTCGTTGGACGGGTGTTTCCACGGAGATCCACGTTAAAAAAACACAACAGCAAGTGGAAATGGAGGAGCTACTGAACGCCGTGATGATGTCATGTGCCTGAGAAAAAAGCCTAAAAACTCACTGGTCCTCCTGTTTTTTGAATTGCAGTCCGGATGCAGGAGTTACATTGGTCCAACTCTGTAATAGGAATAACCGTGTAAGTCGCTCTGGATAAGAGCATCTGCAAAAAAAGATGCCACTTAAAAAAACACCATTTAACAGTAACTGTGCTGGATAAAATTAATTTAGGGGCTGATAATGATAATGACTGTTAAATAAACAATGATAAAAAAGTGACTCAATTGTCGCGTAGACCAGAGGTCACTCCCTGAGATGCAAGACACAAGAAGAAAGGAAAAATCTATCATTTTACTACGAAAAATGAGCAAAAGTATTAGACAGTGACTTATATGAAAGTACATGAGGCAGGAAGTAATTTTGTGCTGGATGAAATTAAGTTAGGGGTGTTAATGATTCAAATAAACAATGCCATTGCTTAGCACTCTAATGGCAAAATCTCTCTCCTCCCTACTTTGTTCATGTTCTTCAATCTGAAAACAGTTCTCATGTAAGACAGATATACAGAGCACATTTTTGGTTGGTTGTGTGCTGTTGGATTTTTGCAATGTAAAAAATGTGCTGTGGCTCAAAAAAGGTTGAAAATCACTGCCTTACTATTTGTTACATACTATATTATATGTACTATATATGTTATAAGATATAAGATAAGTATCTCACCTTCTACAATGTTCCAAGAATATATAAAATAATATATAAATACAGAACAATACAAAATTATTATTCTCACTAACTGTAGACAGGAGGTAGGAGTGCAGTTATACAGAATAAATAAGATAAATGAGAAAGCAGGTATCAGCAGATACGACAATACTCAATATACTGAATATAACCCTGTGCAGATATAGTATTAAAGTAAAGTATAAATACTATCCAGGGCCATTAAATACAAATGCTCCCCCCTTTCCCCCCCAGACCCCTTCACTCGGTGGGCCACGCCCCCCTGACCCTGTGCTGGAGACGCAGTGGACAGAGTTCAAGGTAAAGGTCCCTCCCTTTCTCTTTCCGCCTGACCCGCCCTAATCACATTCACAACATTCACAACTCCTACACTCGCTTTCAGAACCGCTGTCCACCGGGCCCCCCATACACACTCACTCATACTCACACACACACACACACACACATATATATATACACACACACAAATATAAAGGGCGAGGCTGGAAATGGCGTTGAGGGTTCCTCACTTTTGTCTTTTGGTTCTCTAAACGTTTTCCCGCTTCCCATCGCAGTCCTGATTGTTGGATTCCCTCAGGGTTAGAGGTTAAAGAAACTCAGAGTGGCTGAAGATCAGGAGTGAAGTGGAAGGTTCCTCACCACAAAGTCACCAAGGAAAGTCAAAAAATGGATTATGGTTCCTCAGAGGTTCTTCAGTAAAGCCAGTGGTTCTAAACACAGCAGAACCAAGACAATCCAAATAGTGAAAATGCTTAAATGATTATTTGCCTGGTAAAAAGTGTCGCTACCACTTTAAAATAAGACTACCTTTATAAAGGGTTTATAAATGATTTACAACTAGTTTATTAAGGGTTGCTAAGTAGGTTGTAAATGCCTTACATCATAACATACATAGAAAGGGCAACAATATAGATGGCTGTGGGTTCACTATTTGGCAAACAACAGGTCATTGTTACACTTTCTATGTATGTGTTATAACTGATTATTAATTTTAAATATAATTTTAAATAAAAACTGATTTTAAATATATAAAAAAAACAAAATACTGATGCAAAGGATTTTTTCAAGATCCTACAAGGATTCTAAAACTCTTCATTACTATACTGAGCCCTATTTATAAGCCTTATAAAGGTAAATATCATATACAGCTCTGTAAAAAATGAAGAAATCACTCCAGTTTCTGAATCAGTTTCTCTGATTTTGCTATTTTTAGGTTTATGTTTGAGTAAAATGAACATTGTTGTTTTATTCTATAAACTACAGACAACATTTCTCCCAAATTACAAATAAAAATATTCTCATTTAGAGCATTTATTTACAGAAAATGAGAAATGACTGAAATAACAAAAAAGATGCAGAGCTTTCAGACCTCAAATAATGCAAAGAAAACAAGTTCATATTCATAAAGTTTTAAGAGTTCAGAAATAATCAATATTTGGTGGAATAACCCTGGATTTTAATCACAGTTTTAATTTCATGCATCTTGAAATGCATCATGTTCTCCTCCACCAGTCTTACACACTGCTTTTGGATAACTTGCTGCTTTACTCCTGGTTCAAAAAATCAAGCAGTTCACACCTTTAATATGTTTTTAATGTTCAGTTGGACAGCTTACACAAAATATACTTAAATTATATTAATTAGTGGCGGAAATAACATAGTATAAATTATACTCAGCAAATATGTTGTGCAGATTTATATCATTTTAATTACAAACAAGTAGTAATTAAGTACAAAGTACAAAAAATACATTCCTACTTTCTCTCAAGGGGTGCCCGTGTGTCTATGTTACCTTCTGGCTCTCTTTCTTTAGTTAGGCTGTTATACAGTATTCAGATCTGCCGGAGTCATTAGATAATCACACTCTGATAATCTAATCACATTCTCTCTTCTCTATAAACCCAATCAGAACTAATTCCATCTCTCTACCATGTTGACTTAAGAGTTATTGATCGCCCACCTGTCCAGAAGTTCAGACCATCCTGCTGCCCACTTTAATCCTGTTATTGCCCACCCCCTCTCGCCGCCCTGATCCGTTGTTCTCACAGCTCGGCCTGCTGGGATTTCTGCTGTGAATCCAGTTCATATGAATAGAGAAATAGACTCATCACATCTGATTCATTCTGCGTTCAGACAGGCAGACAAGCAAGACACCAGGAACTGGATTAAACACATTTATTAGTGTCTGAAAATCTGGATCTTTCTGGACACAGTTTGACCACCAGGGTTTTATGAGCTTATGTTCATATTTAAACTGAATATAGTTTCTAAATAAAACAAAAAATAACTATTTCTCCCTGCAAAGAACAACCGTCCACATCTAGTACCTTCACCCAGGTTTTATCTGTAGCTCCACCCCTCGTTACTTTCCCCCAGGTGTTCCCTGTTTCCTTTCCTGCCTTGTGTCTGTATTTATAGCCCTGTGTTTCCTTTGTCCTTTGGCGGTTCTTCTAAATGCTTTTTTAAGCTATTTTAAGTTGGTTTAAATATTAATAGAGTTAATTGGAGTACTAACTGTTTGGATTGCTAACAGTTTAGAGCATTAGCCATTTGGAACGTTAGCTGTTTAGAGCATTAGCACGTAAGAGCATTAGCTATTTGAAGTCTTAGCTGTTTTTAAAGTTAGCAGTTTGTAGAATGAACGGTTTGTTGCATTGGTTAATTTGAGCATTAACTTTTTGGAGCTTTAGTTAGTTTGAGCATGAACAGTTTCTAGCATTAGCTGTTTGGAATGTTATTTGTTTTGAGCATTAACTGTTTCAAACATATTTATTGGATCATTAGTTCTTATCTAAGTTATGAGATGTTTTTATTGCTGGGATTAAAACACACAGTCTTTTAGTATCTCAGAGAAAAAGGCGGGAAGCTCCAGGGTCTTTTGTCTGAACTGGGGGGGATTTTTCCTTCTTAAACTGGAGCGTTTGCTGGTTATTGTCCTGGGCGAGTATCACTGGTCCGTCCATATCGCCGGCGCTCACACACACACACGGTTTTCCTGATGGTTCAATAGGAGCGTCGGGGAGGACATTGACCGAAGTCAATTGCCTGTCAAATGCAGCGCTGACCGATCCGCCTGCCTCCCATAGAGCCTCTTTCATCCCCACACTCCGTCCAGCGGCGTCCAGCCTGGCTCAAGCCCCGCCCCCTTTTCTCACCCTCGTCTCCTCTTGTGCTGTCCAGCTGGTTGTGACCCCTGACCTTTCGACCCTCACTCCTGACCCCCGCACTCGTTCCCACGCCACGCCCTTTTGTGTGGACCTCGCCATGGCAACGGCTCGGCCACCGCTGCCACGGTAACAGATGGACAGGGCCCTGGAAATAACTTCATTCAACCGAAGTGCGGACAATCTGCCCCCAAGACCCCCCCCCCTTTAACACACACACTTATACACACACACACTTATACACACACACCCGGGCAGTCATTCCAGTGCAGGGCTGTGGTCACCCCCGGCGATAAAGTCATTACCACCACTCTCTCTGATTCACCTTGACACATAAACCTGCACTCCAGAACCATCGATTCTAAACCAATAATTAATATTATTATTAATATTACTGATCGAATCTTCTGATTAATATTAAAACTCACGTTTGTAATATACATTTTATCGACATGTGACTGTGAAACCTTTGAAAGACTAATAAAAACTAAGGATGTTTATCACACCTTCCAATTCCTCTAAAGACTTGGCCGGACAATTAGCACCTGATTAGTAGATCAGCATCACCTGAGTTTTGATTCTATTCAGCTGTTTTCCCAGGTATAACACCGGTCTGTTTGTTTCAATTACAGACTGAGTGTTTGTTTGTCTCTTTGCTTGTTTCTCTTGGTGTTTTTTTCTGGTTTTGACCCTTATTTTTGGTCTCCCCTTTAATCCCTATTGGACTGTATTTGGTATCTGATGTTTTGGTTAGACTTGTCTGGGCTGAATGTGGTTTATACTCAGCAGCCGGGGTGCTGGCTTATTCAGGCTAATTCCCATATAGCACATTCTGGTGCAAATCAAGCCTAGATTCAAGCTTATGAACTTTTGATGCAAACCAAAATAACAAGTGCCCCAAACCACAGTCTCGACCAAACCATAGAAATTTGGTCTGACCAAAAGAGGAAAATCACTCTACCATTTATCAGTTGGGTTTATCAATTGTCTAAAATTTAGTGTTTTTACACTGACTGAGGAGCTCTTGGTGGTGTGTAGGTATGGGTGGTGGTAGGTGGTGGTTGGTGGGTATGGGTAGTGGTGGGTGGGGGTGTGTGGGTACGGGTGGTGGTAGGTGGTGTGTTGGGGGGTGGTGTGTAGGTGCAGGTGGTGGTTGGTTGTGTGTTGGGGTGGTAGTTGGTGGGTATGGGGGTGGTGTGTAGGTGCGGGTGGTGGTAGGTGGTGTGTTGGGGGGTGGTGTGTAGGTGCAGGTGGTGGTTGGTTGTGTGTTGGGGTGGTAGTTGGTGGGTATGGGTGGTGGTGTATGGGTACAGTGGTGGTAGGCGGTGTGTTGGGGGGTGGTTGGTGGGTATGGGTGGTGGTAGGTGGTGTGTTGGGGTGGTGTGTGGGTACGGGTGGTGGTAGGTGGTGTGTTGGGGTGGTGTGTGGGTACGGGTGGTGGTAGGTGGTGTGTTGGGGGGTGGTGTGTAGGTGCGGGTGGTGGAGTGTTAAACTGTAGGGTTTACGACTGTTGATGTAGGACCACTCACACTGTCCAAACACACACCCTGACCTCTGACCCTTACAGTGAATCAACCAGTAAACACACACTCTCCCCATTCAGCCCAGTGCAGTGCACTCTGGGAGGAGAGAGTGTTTAACACCGTCCACTTCACTCCATCACATTCTCAACAACCCTGCTCTTCACATGATTTACACCTGTACTTCTACTCTACTTCATTGCTCTACTCCCAATTACTCTACTTTACTACTCTAATTAATTACTCTACTTTTACTATTCTACCTAATTATTCTACTATTGATTACTCTACTCTCAATCCCTCTACTCACAATTACTCTATCCTCTATTACTCTACTCTCAATCCCTGTACTCACAATTACTCTATCCTCGATTACTCTACTCTCAATCCCTGTACTCACAATTACTCTATCCTCGATTACTCTACTCTCAATCCCTCTACTCACAATTACTCTATCCTCGATTACACTACTCTCAATCCCTCTACTCACAATTACTCTATCCTCGATTACACTACTCTCAATCCCTCTACTCACAATTACTCTATCCTCGATTACTCTACTCTCAATCCCTCTACTCACAATTACTCTATCCTCGATTACACTACTCTCAATCCCTCTACTCACAATTACTCTATCCTCGATTACTCTACTCTCAATCCCTCTACTCACAATTACTCTATCCTCGATTACTCTACTCTCAATCCCTCTACTCACAATTACTCTATCCTCGATTACTCTACTCTCAATCCCTGTACTCACAATTACTCTATCCTCGATTACACTACTCTCAATCCCTCTACTCACAATTACTCTATCCTCGATTACTCTACTCTCAATCCCTGTACTCACAATTACTCTATCCTCGATTACTCCACTCTCAATCCCTCTACTCACAATTACTCTATCCTAGATTACTCTACTCTCAATCCCTCTACTCACAATTACTCTATCCTCGATTACTCTACTCTCAATCCCTCTACTCACAATTACTCTATCCTCGATTACACTACTTCACTTTTCTACTTCATTATTCTAATTCATTACTCTACTCACAATTACTCTCAATTACTCTACCCTCGATTACTCTATCCTCGATTACACTACTTCACTTTTCTACTTTATTATTCTAATTCATTACTTTACTCACAATTATTCTAAATTACTCTACTTTGGTTACTCTGTTCTCATTTACTCTACTTTACTCTCATTTACTCTACTTTCATGGCTTTACTTTCACTACTCTACTTTCATTGCAGTCACCTTTCTATTTTATCATTATACTTTATTACTTTACTTTCACTATACTTCTTTATTACTGTATCAATTACTCTAATCTTAATTACTCTACTTTCTCTATTCTACTTCATTACTCTACTCTTAATTACTCTTATATCTATCTATCTATCTATCTCTCTCTCTCTCTCTCTCTCTCTGTATTGTGATGGAGGAGATTTTCTCCATTGAGTTTCAGTCTCTTAGGAAACCCCAGTGCTGCATGAAATAAGGGCGAGAGAGAGAGAGAGAGTAATATAAAGAAAGAGAGAGAGAGGGAGGAGGGGTTTGTGGGTAGGAGGGGGGTCAGTAAAAGAGGGGGTATGAAGCTGTAGGAACAGAAGGAGAATCTTCAGTTGAGTTTGAGCTCGAGCAGAGAACGGACCCGAACCCCTGACCCCAACCAGAGAACCACCAGAACCACCAGAACCACCAGATCAGTCCAGATCAGCGGAGGAGAGGAACAGGAGGAACAGGAGGAAGAAGAGGAGGGGAGGAAGAGCATCTTCTGAAGGAAATAACCAGTACTTTCTTGTATTTTCATGTTTTAACCTTTTTAACCTAAATTTTCCTCCAGCAGGCCTCCAGTAACCTGTAGGAACTCTGCAGCTTCTGCTCCATCAGGAAGGATAAATCCAACTATTTCACACTTTGATGTTGTTTAAAATCAACAACAACAACAACAAACGTGCTGATTGTTTGTTTGATTGGTTGTAGGCTTAAGTAAAATCTTAAATTTAGACTCTTCAACTCTAAAATTCATTATTCAGTAACTCTAAATGGATTAAAGCAAAATATTCTGCATTATTTTTTGACAACAGGCTAAATTCAGCATTTCCTCTTAAACAAATTCATTTTATCTGCATTAAATCTTAAAAGCAAACCAAAGGGATCTGAAGGATTCTGAATTTTAGAAAATTAATACAAATATAAGCTTTATTTACTAAACTTCATTCTATACATAATTTCTTGAAAACTACTAAACAAGCTAAAATTATTGCCATTATTTCTCTAAAATGTAGCAAAAATATCTGCTTAATTTCTTTAAAAAAAGCACACAGTTCCTGCTATATTTACTTAAAAGCAAGCAAATAAATATTTGAAATATAATACTACATTAATTCTTAAACATTATCTGCAACATCTTTTAAAAAACATTCTAATTTTATCTGCATTCTGTTTTAAACAAGTACAAGTTATCTGCATTGTATCTTTAAAGCAAAGCAAAAGGGTCTGAAGAATTTCTGACATTTTTAGAAAATAAGTTTTATTTATTAAATTTCTTTCTATATTCCTTCTGTATAATCTTTTAAAGCAAATAAAGGTTAATGGCATCAGGTCTTTAAAATTTAGCAACAAATATCTTATTAATAATTCATTCTTATTTTCAGTATATGTCATTAAAATGTGCAAAAATCACTTCCAGTACTTCTAAATACAATTCAAAAAATGCATTTTTTTAAAACAAAGCAAAAATGATCTGCATTATTTCTTAAAATAATAAAAAATGCAATATTTCTTAAAAAAAAAAAAAACATCTGTACTAATTCCTTAGAAAATTTAAAAATTGGCACAATTTCTTAAAAGAAAAAAAAGAAAAAAAAAACAATTAAAAAAAAAAGTAAACAAAAACAATTTAACCAGCAAGTATGACTTCATTTTGTTAAACAAGCAACAATTATTTGTATTATTTCTTAAAACAACCCCAAATATTTTAACATTAAAAAAAGCATTTCTTCCAGATACAATAAGTAAAACTAAAGTAAAACAAGTTTAAAAAATTAATTAACAGTTTCATAAAAAGGAAAATCTGATATATCTGGACTCTACAGAGCTTTATAAAAGTGTGTGTGTGTGTGTGTGTGTGTGTGTGGAGTGTACAGGTGTGTGTGAGCACGGGGAGTAGAGAATATGTAGTGTGTAGAGAAGGTGGATTAGGATCTTTGAAAAGTTAATTTTATTGATTTTGCTGATGTTCTTTTTTCCTCCAGATGTAAAGTTATATCAGTTTTGGAGATATGAGGTTTTGATTATATATTCCTGTAGCTCAGCACCAAACTCTGACTTTAGATTTAGATATTTACTATATATTTTATATTTTTAGTGTAAAATAACTTAATGGATATTTAGCACCTAATTTTTGTAACTTTACCTGATTTTAGCAACTTTTTGTATCGGTACAGTTGTTCCTGGTTTAAGTATCATTATTATATTTTAGCTACTTTTTCTACTGTTACTATTGTTTCTGGTTTTAGTATCGTTACTTGATCTTAGCTGCTTTTTTGTATTGTTACTATTTTTTCTGCTTTTAGTATTATTTCTAGATTTTAGCAACTCTTTAATAATGTAACTGTTGTTTCAGTTTTTAGTACTGTTACCAGATTTTAGCAAATTATTTGTACCGTTGCTATCATTTCTGTTTTTAGTACTGTTACTTGATTTTAGATTTTTTTGTATCGTTACTATTGTTTCTAGTTTTAGTACTAGATTTTAGGAACTTTTTGAATCGTAACTACTGTTTTTAGTTTAGTACCATTACTAAATTTTAGCTATTTTTTTGTGTCGTTACTAATGTTTCTGGTTTTAGTATCACTCTTAGATTTGAGCAACTTTTTGTATTGCTACTATTGTTTCTGGTTATAGCATTGTTACTTGATTTTTAGCAACTTTTTCATATTGTTACTGTTGTTTATGGTTTTTTATCATCATTACTTAACTTTAACAGCTTTTTTGTATCATTACTGTTGTTTCTGGATTTAGCACTAGTATCAGTACTTAATTTTAGCAACCTTTTAACAATACCATTGTTTCTGGTTTTAGTGCCGTTACTTGAGTTTAGCTACTTTTTTGTATTGTTACTATTGTTTCTGATTTTATTATGATTAGCAACAACTATTTATAGCTTTACTTCTATTTTTGTGCAACTGTAAATAATGTAACTATTGTAAATGACAGTTGTAGCAGTATTGCGTCATTATTACTTTGCTACATTTTAAATTCTTATGGTTGTATCAACTTTTTTGAGTTTTTTTAAGATCTTTTATTTAGAAATTCACTAAAACTCAGGATTTAATTCTTCAGTGGGTTCAGTTGTCAAAGTAACGGTTAAATCCTGACAGCAGTTACTCTATAGAAACCAGTGTATGGAGTGTGTGTGTGTGTGTGTGTGTGTGTGTTATTTATGTGAGGTCTTTGTGTGGAGTGTGTGTGTGTGTGTGTGTGTGTGTGTGTGTGTGTGTGTGTGTGTGTGTGTGTACGTGCAGCAGCTGTGGGCTTTGATCTATAAGGCGCTGTGGATCCTATTGTAGCTGACCCCTCACTGCTGACCACCGTGTGTGTGTGTGTGTGTGTGTGTGTGAGTGAGTGTGTGTCTCTGTGTGTGTGTGTGTGTGTGTGTGACAAATACGCTCTTAAATAAAGTTCAGTATTTCTATATTACAATTTTAGGCAAATAATATTTTTTTTTAAGTGTATCTGGCTAAAAGCTGATTTCACAACATTTAAACATGGGGGCGGTAGCCTCATCACTTTAAAATCTAATGCTGTGGGAGGGTAAATAAGAATGTATATGCAGATTTCTAATCAATTAACCTTTATATTTTTTTCTGTTATAATTTCCGTTATAAATTAAAATTAAGTATTTAATCAGGATAACAAAACAAGAAAATAAATGGTAAGAGCTTTAGAAAACAAGCAAACAATATAAGATTTTATTAAAAATAAATGAAATCATTCAGAATTAAAGGATAAGTTAACAGGCTAAAATGTAAAGCAATAAAATAAAGAGATAAATAATTACAATAACAAAATATAAAGACAAATAAACAAATAGAGGACTAAAAATGAAGTAGCTAAAATAACACCAAGATTATAATGAAAGTGAGGGAAATAAAAGAAGAAAAAAAGTAAAACAGATAATAGAATAAATATAAGGACAAATATGCAATAATTAGTAAACAGATTTTATGTTCAAATCTACCAATGCATCAAAATTAAATAATTATTATATATGACAGCTGGAACGGATGTTGGGCAGTTTATTATTTTTAAGGGAAAATGATTCATTTAAAATGTGCAAGTAAGTAAATAAATTCTAATCTAAATCTTAAATAATGTAAATAATCTAATTATGTTCACTGGTTAATATGCAATAATATGTTCATGTGTTTTAAATACCTTTTTACAGCATTTTATATACAGTACTTTATTTACAGTATTTCTATTTTTCATGCCTGGTGTTTCGGAGCTGATTGTCCAAACGCAATTCTTGTAGCTGTTGGATATCAGGAGTTGTGGATGGACATCATGCTCCTGACCATCAAAACACACCTGGAACACCTGTAGATAAAATATACAGAACTATTTTAACTAATACTGCTGGATTTTCAGCTCTTCA